>NW_005435065.1:593214-594575 GCF_000147415.1 Chlorella variabilis
ATCTGGCCACCCTGCACACGCCACATCACACACACTCACACACCCCCGCCGCCCCAAAACACATACACCCTCTCTATGACACCACACACACACACAGCCCCACCTCGCAGTACAGCGCCACGCAGGCGCGCAGGCGGCGGCGGTCCCGCGCCAGGCGCAGCGCCGACACCGGGTCGTACAGCGGGCGGCCGGAGGGGCCGCGGGCGGCTGCCAGGTAGTCGAGCAGCTCCTGCTCCTGCGGGGAGGCGGCGGGAAGGTGGCGGGAAGGTGGCAGGAAGGTGGCAGCAAGGTGAGTGCAAAGGGAGAGGGAGATAGTTTAAACAAAGGCAAATGGGCGGGCGAGCGGTGCTTGGTGCCTGCCCCGGGCAGGTGGCATGGAGGGATGGCGGCTGGCGCCGCTGGTGCACCCCACACACCAGCCCCCGCATGGCCCCCGCACCACCCGAGCCTACCTGCGCCTCCTCCTGCGACAGCAGCGCCACCGCCAGGTTGTGCACCGCCGGGTCCTGGCTGTCCAGGCGGTACAGGCAGTACCGCACGTACTTGAGCGCCTCGTCCCGCCCGGCCGCCGCGCCGCCGCCGCCGCCGCCCTCCCCAAAGTGCAGCAGCGCGGGCAGCAGGCGCCTGCGGGGCGGCGGCAGGCAGGTGGCAGGCAGAGCCGGGGGTGTGAGGAGAAGCAGGTGGCGGGGGCTCAGGGCGGGCTCGGCACATGCGCACCCCCCACCACCACACAGCCTCCCTGCCACTCCAGGCAGCGCATCCCTTCCCTGCCCACCACCGCCACCAGCACCAGCACCGCCACACACACAGCCCAGCTGCACGCAAGCAGAGGCGCGCCTGGGCTCCAGCGGCGGCTGCGCGTCCACCCAGGCCTGCACCGTCAGCTGCGGGGCAGCCGCCACCAGCGCAGGCGCAAACTTGTAGTGGAGCTCAGGGGAGACGGAGGGGCGGCGCAGCACCTCCAGCGCGCGCTCGGCCTGTGGGAGGGGGAAGGTGTGGGGTGGGGGAGGTGGCGGAGCGGCTGGGATCGTGTGGGGTAGTGGGCGGGCGGCAGGCATGCGGCTGGGTTGGGTGGCGGGGAATCCTCAAGCCAGCACCAGGCAATCAGCACCAGAACCAGAGGCAGCAGAAACGCCAGCAGCAGCGCCACAGGCAGCGCCAGGCAGGCAGGCAGGCAGGCAGGCAGGCAGGCAGGCAGGCAGGCAGGCAGCCAGCAAGCCAGCCAGCCAGCCAGCCAGCCAGCACAAGCAGCCAGCCAGCCCACCTCCCCCCGCTGCAGCAGGTACTCCAGCAGGCCCTCCCAGTCGCCCCGGCATCGCGCGTAGTGCTGCAGCTCGTCCAGGCGCCCGTCCCCGCCAGCA
>NW_005435065.1:595965-602200 GCF_000147415.1 Chlorella variabilis
CGCTGCGCCAGAGCACAGCACGGCACGCGCGCACACACACACACACACACACACACACACACACACACACACGACCGCGCCGCCCACCTGCGGCAGTGCACCAGCGCCGCGCGGTACTCGCCCTTGTCCAGGCACACCCGCCACATGTCTCGGTCCTCGCCGGAGCCATCCACCTCCAGCGCGTCGTCGCCTGCAGGAGGGACGCATGGAGCCAGGCAGCAGGGCGGTGGAGGAAGGAGGCGGGACGGTGCAGGAAGAAAGCAGGGCAATGGGCGCAAATGCGTGGGCGTGGGGCAGGCTGCTGCCGAGGAGGAGGGCGTGGCGGCCCCTGGCAGCACCTGCCGCCCACCCCCGCCGCTCCACCTGCCGCCCGCGCCGCCCCGTACTGCCCCATGTACCGCATCTGTGCCACCTCTGTACCGCATCTGTACCACATCCGTACCTGCCAGCACATAGATGCGCCCCGCCAGCTGGTCCCGGCAGAGGCCCAGCGGCATGGTGGCGGCGCCGCGCACGGGCGCCGCAAAGCGCTGCAGGGGCACCTCCTGCACCACCTGCGGGCGGGCAGAGGGTGCGGGGAGCGAGGGGCGGTTAAAGCAGGAAACACAGGCGTGGTGAAGAAAGGGCGGCAAGACAGAAACATGTTTAAACAGCTCATCCAATGATCTACCCTCCCTCTCATGTCCAGGCCCTTCTGCCCCAGCAACATCACAAGAGCAAGGTACCTGCTTGGAGGTACGGTTGACGTACTGCAGCTTGCTGGGGTACAGCAGGACCAGGTGGTACTGCGTCAGGGCCTGCGGTACCAGCACGGCGCAGCGGGGCCGCGTCTGCGTGCGGCACGCGTGCGCATGCAGTGGAACCGGCCCGGCCGCTGCGCCCGCAGGGCCGCGCCGGGCAGCCGACCCTCCTGCCCGAGGCAAGGATGCCGGCGAGGAGGGCACGCATCTCGACAAGCAGCAACAGGCAGCGAAGAGGCAGCAGGCCAGGTAAGCGCAGCAGCAGCCCACCAGCGACAGCGGCCGCTCGTCGCCGCCGCCGCCGCCGCCGCCGCCCGCCTGCTGCAGCACTGCGGCGGGCAGCAGGTGGTGTCGGGTGAGGTGGTCCCCCGGGTCTGCCAGCGCGGGGTCCAGGTCCAGGGTACCGTAGTATATGCCAGCTGGCGCCAGCACAGCAAACGCCTCGGGCCGCGCCATGTCAAAGGGCGGGCCCCCCTCCGCCGCCGCCGCCGCCTCGGGCTGCGCGGCGGGGCACAGCAGCTGCAGCTGCGCCGCGCCGCCCTGCGTGGGCAGGTCCACCACGGCGTGCCCCGCCGGCTGCCACCCCTGCTGGCTGGGGCTGCGGCTGTGGCCCCCGCCGCGGGCATCTGCCGCGGCCGCGCCCTCCGGCGCCGCCGCCGCCCCAAACACCGCCTCCAGGGTGGGACCTCCCGAGAAGGCGTGCAGGCGGGTACCGCAGAGGGCCAGCACCAGGCGCCGCTCGGGGGAGAGTGCCACCTGTGTGTGGGGTGGGGTGGGGGTGGGGTCAGGGGCAGGAGTAAGAGGCAGGAGTAAGCGGCAGGAGTGGCAGGCAGGAGTGGTGGCAAGGCAGGAGTGGTGGGCAGGAGTGGTTGCAAGGAACGAGTGGGAGGCAGGAGTTGGGGCTGAACCGCCGGCAGGCGGTGGGGCAGGGCAAGGCAGGGCCCGCTGCTGCCGCTGCTGCAGGCAGGCCGCCGGCAGGACCCCGCCGCCGCCGCCGCCGCCGCTGCCTCGGCCACACACCACTCTGCTAACAACCACACCACACACACAGTCACACACACACACACACACACACATACACACACACACACACACACACACGCACACACACACACACACCTGCGCCAGCCCCGCAATGGGCCCCGCCTCTCCGCGCAGCTCCTGCAGCTGGTGCAGCCGCTCCTTGCCGCCCCCCCGCGCCGCCTCCTCCAGCGCCAGCTCGTAGATGGCCCCTCCCTCGGTGCCCAGCAGCGCCTCGCTGCAGGCAGGCAGGCCGGGGGGGCGCATGGGGCGCAGGTGGGGCGCACGCGTGTGTGGGGGTGGGGGTGGCGGCGTGGGGGTGCCGGCGCCGGGGCAGCACGGCCGGGCCGCTGCCTGGCAGCGCCTCGCCGCAAAACGCGGTTCCAGTTTAAACCAGAGACAGCCAGGAAAAGTAGACATGCGGCTGGAACATGCTGTTGTGGCTTGTTGAAATCGAGATGCCAACAGGAAAGAGCAGGCGCAGGCACCGGGTGTGGCCCAGTACAGCCCCACCGCACACGAGCAGCGTGCCGCGGGACACGACGGCAACCCTGGCGGTGGAAGCGCGGGGCGCCGCCAGCCCGCCGCCGCCGCCTCCGCCTCAGGCCAGCCACACCCCACGCACGCCTGCCGGCCCCCACGGTGCGCCCTCGCGCCGCCGCCGCCTGCAGCCGCCGCCGGCCGAGGCGGCCAGCGGCGGCAGCTCAGCCAGCGGCTGCTGGGCCTCACCTGAACCCCGCCGCCCTCAGCGCGGGGCTCCAGGCCACGCTGGTCACCGCCAGGCCCTTCAGCTTCGGCAGCGCCCGCGCTTTCCTCAGCCCGCCGTCGACGTAGAAAGTCTCCAGCGCGGCGGCGCCGCCGCCGCCCGTCTGCAGCGTCAGCAGCGCATGGCGGCCCAGCGGATCGACAAACAGGCGACGCACCCGCGCCTCGGGGCTCTTGCTGGCCTCCAGTTCCGCCACTGCGGGGTGGGGGTGGAGATGGGTGTGCGGCGGGGTGGGGGTGTCAGCAGGGGGGGTGTCAGCAGGGGGGGTGCCAGGAAGGGGTGCCTCCCTGCCCAGCAGCACGACAGGACAGGAGGCGCGCATGGCGGGGCCTCCCAGCAGCCCGCGGCGCAGCCCCGACCCCACCTGCTGCCACTGAGAGCGCGCACACACACACATATATACACACACATAAACACAGACGCGTGCGCGCGCGCGCACACACACAGACAAACAGACACAACACACGCACACACCCGCGCACACACACACACACACACGCTGCCGCAGCAGCGCCACCTGCTGCGGTGTCGCCCCCCAGGTCGTGTCGCAGCACAAAGTTGCGGCTGGTGGCCACAAACAGCGCGTCGTTGCAGACGGTGAAGGCCACGGCGTGGCCGCGGCCCCTGCGGGCGGCGGGGGGCGGGCCCGAGGCGCGGCAGCGGGCAGGGCGTGGACGGGGGAACGACCGAACGCAGCTGCCGCCGGCCTTGCTGCCCTGCTCGGCGCAGGGGCGCCGGCGTGCGCTTCCATGTGTGGCAGGGCGGACGGGCTGAGGAGAAAGAAGGAAGAAAGGAAAGCGCACCTGGCCAGGAACTCGGCGCGGTGGTCCAGGCCAAAGAGGTCGGCAGCGGGTGCCGCCGCAGCCCCCGACGCGCCGACCAGCTCGCCCAGGCCCGCTGCCTCCCCCGCCTCCGTCAGCTGCGAGTTCCAGTCGTCCAGCATCCCTCCCTGCCCGCCCCCCTCAGGCAGCCATTCCGCGGCGATCGATGCTGCTGTAGGCGCGATCCCCAGGCCAAGGCGACAATATGCCTGATATTTGGGCCGGATGGTGGTATGGTATGATCAGCTCGTTGTGCTGCTCTCGGCGTTCCGGTACAGGCAGGGGCAGTACAGGGGCCAGGGAGCGACATGTTTGGGCCGAAGTACAAATCACGCGTCCCGCGTATTCTCTTCTTCTTGGGGAGCGGTGGAAGCGAGCGCATGCAGCGGCAGCCGGCAACGGCGGCAGCGGTGGTGGCGGCGCAGCTGCCGCACGGGCGCCGCTTCGCCTTTGCCCACACCACGCTTCCAGGGGCGCCAGAACGCCGGGGAAGAGCGCTTCTGCGTGGCCTGGGGCGCGCAGGACGACTCGGGTGCGAAGCCTGGTTGTGTGTGGCACGCAGGCTCATGCGGGAATGTGTGCCGGCTGCGTGTCTGCCCGCCTTCCAGCCAACTGCCCCTGCCTGTGCACCATTCACCTGAACTGTGCCTGGGCCCCGCTCCTCCCAAGTGCCTCTCTCAGTGTTGCATGAGATCTACACTCTGTCCCGGCCAGGCAGCTGGATCACCAAGGCAACCCACCCAGGCGCAGCAGCGCCAGTGTGCCGCCGACAGCTGCGACGCCATGCAGCGACAGATGGCGGCGCGGGCCTGAAGACGGCACACCGATGTGGCAAATGCTGGCATGCTGTGAAGGCCAGAGGCTGTTGGTGCCACCAAGAGCTCTGCCAAGCATTACATGACACTAGCTGTCATGATGCAAATGACTGACTCTTCAATCTCTCGTGTCGGGCGTCGCAAAGTTGAAGCACTGCAGTGAACAACAACAAGGCTGGCTGAGGGCAGCAGCTGCTGTCGATTCTTGTGGGCCGCACAATTACCCTTGACGGTGGCCCGCTGCCATGGGACCGCTGGCCGGCTGCTGCCATGGGGCGGGAACCCAGGCACGTCAGCAGCTTAGCAGCCAGGTCTAGCAACAGCAGAGTGGGGGATGCCTGGGGTGCGCCCCCATCCACCAGGGCAGGCACCAGCAGGCGCAGCACGGCCAGCGCCTCCTCGCTGGCACCTGCCAGCTTGGCGCCCACCAGGCCCGCCCTGAGCGCCCCGGCCACAATCTGCGGGCTTGGGGCATGAGGCACAGGCCGGGGGATCAGTGCCGCTGTGTGCACATGCCTTGCCACCCGCTTGGAACCAGCCGACGCCTGTGCCTGGGTGCCACCGGCGTGTGCCTGATGGCCACCACCACTCCTTACCCATGCTGGCAGTCCCACACCCACACTCTTCCGACCACCTCCCCACCTGCATGTCAGTCTCCTCAAGCCTGCCGCCGCTGCCACTGCTTATTAGCCCATGCACGCGGTGCAGTGCCCCAGTGAGGCACAGCGCTGCTATCCTCCTTCAAGTGCGGCCTCATCCCCAAGCTTCTGAAGGCTGGCCCGATCCGCCCCGCGGTGCGCCTGGCGGACAGATCTTGTCACATGCTCACAGGTGAGGACAGAAAAGAAACTCAGCGGGTGCGGCAGAAGTACGCAATGACGCCGACACCACAGCACTGCAGCAGGCGGTCAAGCATGGCGGCCTGGCTGCTGCTGCTGCTGCTGCTGCTGCCCCTTTGCTCTGCATCAGACAGCTGCATGGCCTGCAGCACCGACTTGATCTCCTTCACATCTGCCTCCACCACACTCAGGCCCTTCTCCAGCACACTCTGGCCCTTCTGCAGTGAGGCCAGCGAAGCCGAGGTGGCGATGCGATGGTCGTGGGATGGCTGCCACACATGAATGTAGCCGAAGACGAGGCCCGCCACCACGACTATGGCCTGAAACCGTTCATGCGTCCAAAAGGGAAGCACCTGCAGCAGCGGAAGCACACAAAGGCGGACGGCACTGTCAAGCGACTGTATGGTCGCCCACAACAAGGAATGGCGCGGTGCCACGGCCGCTGTCACGAGCTGGCCCGTCAGCGGGCCCTGCCCGCCACACAACCAGGACAGCGGCACGCCATGGCGCAACAGCAAGCAAACTGGACCCTTCACTGCACCCCCCTGGGCGGCAGGCACCCCACAGTGCAGGTGTAGTGTCGCACCTGCGCAGGCGCGCGGCTATCTCCGCCGCCCCCACCGCCGCCGCTGCCTGCGCCGCCACCGCTGAAGGAGCCCCCGCCTCCTCCGCTGCTGCTAGGATCGCCCGTGGGCGACGGTGGGCGGCCGACCGGGGCCGCCTGCGGTTGGGCAGGGCGCAGGAGCGGAGCAAGGTGAGTGGTCGCCCGACAACAGCACACGCTCTGGCGGCTGTTTTGCGCGTGACTGGCCCTACCGTGACAGCCTGAGGCGCAGGCTTGGCCGTGGGCTTGCGGGAGGGTTGCGGCCTGTTCTGGAAGTGGTGGGGCAGGGGCGCCTCGCCCAGGCCGCGAGCGGAGATGCAAGGAAGCATGACACCTAGGAACGATGCTTTGCAGGGGAATCGGCACTCAAAGCCTGCAGCGCACGATGCAATCGCTCAGCATGCCGCGGCGGGCGTTTTGACCGCTGCCCCAGCTTGCCCTTCCATCCCCATTGCTGCAGCCCCTCAGCAGCTGGCCGTATAGGATGCGAGGCAGTCCTCAGGCGTCGCCCTTTGCCCATGTGGCATTCCTTCTGCCACAGGGCCAACGCGCCCTGCGGTCAAGTGACTGCAGCGCTGAACAGCGACATCCATTGCAGCCACGCTGATGATCAGGGAATGGTGAAACCTG
>NW_005435065.1:602250-603137 GCF_000147415.1 Chlorella variabilis
GGCGGCGCAGCTGCCGCACGGGCGCCGCTTCGCCTTTGCCCACACCACGCTTCCAGGGGCGCCAGAACGCCGGGGAAGAGCGCTTCTGCGTGGCCTGGGGCGCGCAGGACGACTCGGGTGCGAAGCCTGGTTGTGTGTGGCACGCAGGCTCATGCGGGAATGTGTGCCAGCAGCGTGCCTGGCCGTCTCCCAGACAACTGCCCCTGCCTGTGCACCATTCACCTGTACTGTGCCTGGGCCCCGCTCCTCCCAAGTGCCTCTCTCAGTGTGGCATGAGATCTACACTCTGTCCCGGCCAGGCAGCTGGATCACCAAGGCAACCCACCCAGGCGCAGCAGCGCCAGTGTGCCGCCGACAGCTGCGACGCCATGCAGCGACAGATGGCGGCGCGGGCCTGAAGACGGCGCACCGATGTGGCAAATGCTGGCATGCTGTGAAGGCCAGAGGCTGTTGGTGCCACCAAGAGCTCTGCAAAGCACTGCCTGCATTGCCCACACTAGTTGTCATGATGCGAATGAATGCCTTGAATATCCGACGTCGCAAAGTTGAAGCACTGTGATCAAGTACAAGGCTGGCTGAGGGCAGGGGTGGCTGTCGCTTCATGAAGGCCGAACAATTGAGCTTGACGGTGGCCTCCTGCTGCAGCTTGGCCGCCGCCACCGCCGCCTCCAGCCGCTGCTTGGCGGCGGGCAGCAGCTGAGCAGCTGCTGCGCGGGGCTGCTGCCATGGGGCTGGAACCCAGGCACGTCAGCAGCAAGGCAGCCAGGTGTGCAAGCAGAAGAGTGGGGGTGCCTGGGGTGCGCGCCCCCATCCACCAGGGCAGGCACCAGCAGGCGCAGCACGGCCAGCGCCTCCTCGCTGGCACCTGCCAGCTTGGCGCCCACCAG
>NW_005435065.1:603187-607562 GCF_000147415.1 Chlorella variabilis
TGTGGCCCCCCCCCCCCCCACACACACACACACACTTCCCCACCACCTCCCCACCTGCATGTCAGTCTCCTCCAGCCTGCCGCCGCTGCCACTGCTCATCAGCCCATGCACGCTGTGCAGCGCCCCCGGCAGAGCCGCCACGGCGCCATGCAGGGCCCAGACCGTCTGCCTGGTGCAGCCGGCAGCATGCTGGCGCTGCAAGAAGGCGCAAAGGGCGGTCATGGCGTGCAGCTGCAGGGCGGTGCTGCCGCTGCCTGCCAGCTCAGCCAGCACCTTTGGGACCAGGTGCCGGCAGCTGCCGCCGCACGCGAGGCAAGCAGCAGGGCGGGCCCACCTGCATCTGAGTTGCACACCACAGCGGGGTCGGCGGGCACACGACCTGGCGCTGCGCCCCAGTGAGGCACAGTGCTACACTCCTCCTTCAAGTGCGGCCTCATCCCCAAGCTTCTGAAGGCTGGCCCGATCCGCCCCGCGGTGCGCCTGGCGGACAGATCTTGTCACATGCTCACAGGTGAGGACAGAAAAGAAACTCAGCAGGTGCGGCAGAAGTACACAATGACGCCGACACCACAGCACTGCAGCAGGCGGTCAAGCATGGCGGCCTGGCTGCTGCTGCTGCTGCCGCCCCTTTGCTCAGCAAGAGACAGCTGCATGGCCTGCAGCACCGACTTGATGTCCTTGAGATCTGCCTCCACCACACTCTGGCTCTTCTCCATGACACTCTGGCCCATCTCCAGCACACTCTGACCCGCCTTGATCTCCTTCACATCTGCCTCCACCACACTCAGGCCCTTCTCCAGCACACTCTGGCCCTTCTGCAGTGAGGCCAGCGAAGCCGAGGTGGCGATGCGATGGTCGTGGGATGGCTGCCACACATGAATGTAGCCGAAGACGAGGCCCGCCACCACGACTATGGCCTGGAACAGCTCATGCTTCCAAAAGGGAAGCACCTGCAGCAGCGGAAGCACACAAAGGCGGACGGCACTGTCAAGCGACTGCATGGTCGCCCACAACAAGGAATGGCGCGGTGCCACGGCCGCTGTCACGAGCTGGCCCGTCAGCGGGCCCTGCCCGCCACACAACCAGGACAGCGGCACGCCATGGCGCAACCGCAAGCAAACTGGACCCTTCACTGCACCCCCCTGGGCGGCAGGCACCCCACAGTGCAGGTGTAGTGTCGCACCTGCGCAGGCGCGCGGCTATCTCCGCCGCCCCCACCGCCGCCGCTGCCTGCGCCGCCACCGCTGAAGGAGCCCCCGCCTCCTCCGCTGCTGCTAGGATCGCCCGTGGGAGATGGTGGGCGGCCGACCGGGGCCGCCTGCGGTTGGGCAGGGCGCAGGAGCGGAGCAAGGTGAGTCGGTCGCCCGACAACAGCACACGATGGCGGCTGTTTTGCGCGTGACTGGCCCTACCGTGACAGCCTGAGGCGCAGGCTTGGCCGTGGGCTTGCGGGAGGGTTGCGGCCTGTTCTGGAAGTGGTGGGGCAGGGGCGCCTCGCCCAGGCCGCGAGCGGAGAAACAAGGCTTCATGACACCTGACAACGGTGAGGATGCTTTGCAGAGGAATCGGCACTCAAAGCCTGCAGCGCACGATGCAATCGCTCAGCATGCCGCGGCGGGCGTTTTGACCGCTGCCCCAGCTTGCCCTGCCAACCCCAATGTTGCAGCCCCTGGCCGTATAGGATGCGAGGCACGCCTCAGGCGCTGCTCTTTGCCCATGTGGCATTCCTCCTGCCGCTTGGCCGACGCACCCTGCGCCCAAGTTGAAGCTCTGCACAGCGACATCCATTGCTTTCGGGTAGGCAAGGTTGGAGCTCTCGCCCTTCTCCTACCTGCAACGTCTCCGGATCCACCCAGGGCCTCGCTCCCGACCCCTGCCTCTTTCTCAACGCGTCGTCTGCACGACCTGCTCCGAAGCTCATGCGGGCCAGGCAGCCATGCTGACGCTGGGAATGGCGAAACCTGGGGCTGGGCCATGGATGCCCCGGGGCAGCGGATACACAGGCAGCCATGTGCGCCCGACAGCGCCGCCAAGCGCCATCACGCGCCGCCAGCGCGGTCGTCCAGCTCTTCAAGGGCCACCAGGGCTGCAGCGGTGCTGGCGGCGCAGCTGCCGCACGGGCACCACTACGCCTTTGCCCACACCATGCCATTTGAGTGCTCGGCGGCGGCGCTGCCTGCCGCCGGGAGCCCGCACCAGCATCGGCACCCGTCGGCCTGGCAGGCCTAAGCTGCTAAGGATCCCCACGTCCCCCACCACGTTGTGGGGGTTGCGTGTCCGGCAGGACGGGGAGCGGGGCCAGGGTGGGGTGACCCTGGGACGCTCAGCTGGGGGGAGAGTGGTCGGAGCCATGGAGAGGGTGCTCCATGGTCCACCCCCTCTCTTGATGCCCCTTGATCACGTGTGCCCCCTGCCCAAGGTCTGCTCACGCGGCCTATTATAGCGGGGTGACTGTAACACAGATAAACCACAGCACTCTCCAGGGCACCCGATTGCCAGGGAGGCGCGCTTCTGCGTGGCCTGGGGCGCGCAGGACGACTCGGGTGCGCAGCCTGGCTGTGTGAGGTGCGCAAGCGCATGCGGGAAGGTGTGCCGGCTGCGTGTCTGCCCGCCTTCCAGCCAACTGCCCCTGCCTGTGCACCATGCACGTGCTCGTGTTGTACAGTATTTTGGGCCCCGCTCCTCCCATGTGCCTCCCTCAGTGTGGTATGAGATCTACACTCTGTCCCGGCCAGGCAGCTGGATCACTGGGACCGCTGCCACACACAAGCCGCAGAAGCGACACCTACGGCTGTGTCGGCCCCCAGGTCGTCTGGGGGACGACCGAACGCAGCTGCCGCCGGCCTTGCTGCCCTGCTCGGCGCAGGGGCGCCGGCGTGCGCTTCCATGTGTGGCAGGGCGGACGGGCTGAGAAGAAAGAAGGAAGAAAGGAACGCGCACCTGGCCAACTCTGGTGGTCCAGGCCAAAGAGGTCGGCAGCGGGTGCCGCCGCTACCCCCGACGCGCCGCCAAGTTCGCCCAGGCCCGCTGCCTCCCCCGCCTCCGTCAGCTGCGAGTTCCAGTCGTCCAGCATCCCTCCCTGCCCGCCCCCCTCAGGCAGCCATTCCGCGGCGATCGCGGCGATGGGGCTGTAGGCTTTGGGGTTCCCAGGCCAAGGCGATGGTATGCCTGATATTTGGGCCGGATGGTGGTATGATCAGCAGCTCGTTGGGCTGCTCTCTGCGTTCCGGTACAGGCAGTACAGGAGCCGCCCCGCGGCATTTCGGCAGCCACTGCCGCCTGGACAGACATCTTGGTGCTGTGGATCGCGGCCTAAATGGCTGCAGCCAAACCAGCTCTGGCTTGCGCAAATCCTGCCGCCACCGCCGAGCAGCGAGCGCCCAGGTGGGGCGGGGACGCGCCCCAGGGATATCGTGATGCCCAATCGACGTCGTTCCTGCACCGTCCGATCGGGGTGCCCTGCTTCCTCTGCAGCCGCCGCCACCCCACCCGCCACTCCGCTGCTCCCGAGCCGCGCCCTCTCGCCGTCATCCCTTCCCCGCAGAGCCCCTACCGCCCGCTGCCATCCTCAGGCTCTGCGCCGCACCGCGCCCCCGGGCGCCGCCCACCAGCAACCCCGCCGCCGGCCGCCGCCGCGCCGCCGCCACATGGCGCTCGCCACCCGGGCCGGCGCCGCCGCCTCCCCAGATGTGGCAGCCGACATTTCTGCCCTGAACCAGCAGTTTGGCATCCCGGGGCGCGTGGAGGTGGTGGCGGGGCTGGGGGGCCTGCCCACGGTGGTGCTCAAGCATGCGTGCGGGGCGAGCGCTGAGGTGGCGCTGTATGGCGGATGCATCACTTCGTGGAAGCAGGCCAGCGGCGACGAGGTGCGCAGCTGCCCGCGCCCCGTGCCGCCCGCCGCTGCCGCGGCGCCGCCCTCGCCAGCTGGCTGGGACCGGCCTGGCCGCATCCACACCAGTGCCTGCACCAGCAAGGGAGGCAGGATGGTATTTCTGTACCGCCGGTATCCCACGGCACCGCCTTCAGTACCGCAGGTGCTGTACATGCGTCCCGACTCGCTCAAGGCGCTGGCGGGGCCGGAGCCCAAGGCCAAGCCCATCTCAGGCGGCATCCCCCACTGCTTCCCGCAGGCACGCCTGCTTTTCTGCTTTCTTTCTTGCACACAGCGTCTCTCTGTTCATCGGCTGCTTGTCCTCTGTTTTTTGCTGTGCTGTGGTGGGCGTGCGACGGTGTGTGTGTGTGTGTGTAGTGGCCATGCTGCTGCTGCTGTCCCGCCCGGCGAGCTCCTGCGTACTTGCAGTGGAGCTCGCCGCCGCCGCCGCCGCCGCCGCCGCCGCCGCCGCCGCCGCCACCCACCCCTTCCCGCGCCGCCCCG
>NW_005435065.1:607750-608506 GCF_000147415.1 Chlorella variabilis
GATTGGTCCCCTGGACCGCGATGCCCGACTTCTACCGCTCCTTTGTGTGCGTGGAAAGCGCGCAGTTCAGCAGCCCTGTGCGCCTGAAGCCCGGGGAGCACTGGCGCAGCCAGGCGGAGTGGGCGGTGAAGGACCTGTGAGGCGGGCTCGCCCTGGCCGCTGCCAGGCTGTCAGCCAGCTGCTGCCAGCCATTCACCGATCCTGCTGCTCGCCGGTGCCGCCAGCGTCGCCCTGTCGCGCACAGCCCACCGCCATCCGCCCCTCCTTCCCACCGGGTCTGTCCCTGGGATCACCAGCAAACAAGTTTGGCGGCGGCGGCGCTGGAAATGATGCAAGCAGCTTGGGCACACGCCATGCGGCGCAAGTGGGCCTTCTGTGCATGCCGACTGCCTTGTATTTCTCCTCTGTGAAGGACTTGTAAGTTACAAGGCAGCAGGGCAGGAGTGGAGCGGGGCACCAATGGGAAGGGAAGCGGGGGGCAACAGAGGGTAAAAGCTGCCGCCGGCGGCTGGGGCAGCGACTGTGGCAGCAACAGATGCAGTAGAGGGTCTAGGAGTGGGGCAACAACATGTGAGCGGGGAGAGCACATAGCACAATGGCAGAGCAACGCGCAAACAGAAAAGGGCGGCGTGGAGGGGAGCGAGGAGACACAAGCTGGAAGCAGGGTTGATGCGGCACGTGACGTTGCCAATAGGTAGGCGCTGAGGTCAGGTGGCCGCTGCATGCGGCACGGCGCGGCGACTCCTCCTCCTCCAC
>NW_005435065.1:608556-616421 GCF_000147415.1 Chlorella variabilis
TGCGTGTGCAGAACACGGGGGACGCCCCCTTTGAGTTCACCGCCGCGCTGCACAGCTACATCGAGGTGGCGGATGTGGGAGAGGCGCGGGTGCGGGGCCTGCAGGGGCTGGAGTACCTGGACAAGGTGCGTGTGTGTGTGTGTGGTGTGGTGTGGGTGGGTGGGTGTTTATGTGTGCATTTGCATGTTGCATTTTTAGTAATGCGCCAGCAAGGCTGGAGGAGCGCTGTGGGGTGCTGTGCCCGGGCGCCCCCCCGCCTGGGAGAAGCGGTTGCCGCCTGCCGGGCTGGCGTGCTGCCGCCTAGTGCGCCTTGTTGCCGCCTGGCCTCGCCCCCCTTTGGTGTCATGGTTTGTTTACTGAGGAAGCTAGGCGCGTGTAGGTTCCTCTGCCCCACCTTGACTGACCTGTGGCCTTGCCCAGCTGCTGCACCAGCACCGCGCTGGCTCCGGAGCTGCGGCCGCCGCCTCCCTCCCAGCCTGCCGCCGCCCTCCCTGCCGCCGCGCCTCACCCCGCGGCCCCCACACCGCCCCACCCTGGCTGCGTGCCCCCCTGCGCAGACCGCCGACCCCGCCAACCCGGTGAGGAAGAGGGAGGAGCGGGAGGAGGTGACCTTTGAGGGCCCCGTGGACAGGTTTGAGTGGCTGATGTGTGGTGGTGGGGGGGTGACGCCTGTACGTGTGTGTGTTTAGGGTGGTAGTGGGTGGGACGGCGTGTTGACTGATTGGGAACACTCCTTAGATTTCGATTTTGCTAGGTTGGCATCTTGGCTTGAGTGGCAAGGCTGTGCGGGGCTGGCGGGGCCACGGCGCCGCCGCCTCCGAGCCGCCCTCCGCCGCCGCCCCGCCTCCCTCCGCTCCCCTGCCCCACCCCCACTCGCACCCCCACTCTCCTCCTTCGTCCCTGCCGCCCTGCTTCCCTCCGCCCCTCCACCTCTGCGCAGCGTGTACCTCAAGGCCCGAGACTACGTGGAGCTGGATGTGGGCACAGGTGGGCGGCGATGCGGCCACAACCACGGTCCTGCATTCTGCGCTGTTTGAGCTGCCGGTGGCGGGCCGGACACATGCGCTGCTTTCCTTCAGCTTCAGCACGGGAGATCGTATGCCCGTCCCCTCCCTGCCTCCCCGCCCTTGCCTCCCCCGACACCCTCGCGCCCCCACCCACAGCAGAGAGGTGCCGGCGGCACCGTGACCACCAACCGCTGGGACGACGTGGTGGTGTGGGCCCCCTGGACCGCGATGCCCGAATTCTACCGCTCCTTGGAAAGCGCGCAGTTCAGCAGCCCTGTGCGCCTGAAGCCCGGGGAGCACTGGCGCAGCCAGGCGGAGTGGGCGGTGAAGGACCTGTGAGGCGGGCTCGCCCTGGCCGCTGCCAGGCTGTCAGCCAGCTGCTGCCAGCCATTCACCGATCCTGCTGCTCGCCGGTGCCGCCAGCGTCGCCCTGTCGCGCACAGCCCACCGCCATCCGCCCCTCCTTCCCACCGGGTCTGTCCCTGGGATCACCAGCAAACAAGTTTGGCGGCGGCGGCGCTGGAAATGATGCAAGCAGCTTGGGCACACGCCATGCGGCGCAAGTGGGCCTTCTGTGCATGCCGACTGCCTTGTATTTCTCCTCTGTGAAGGACTTGTAAGTTACAAGGCAGCAGGGCAGGAGTGGAGCGGGGCACCAATGGGAAGGGAAGCGGGGGGCAACAGAGGGTAAAAGCTGCCGCCGGCGGCTGGGGCAGCGACTGTGGCAGCAACAGATGCAGTAGAGGGTCTAGGAGTGGGGCAACAACATGTGAGCGGGGAGAGCACATAGCACAATGGCAGAGCAACGCGCAAACAGAAAAGGGCGGCGTGGAGGGGAGCGAGGAGACACAAGCTGGAAGCAGGGTTGATGCGGCACGTGACGTTGCCAATAGGTAGGCGCTGAGGTCAGGTGGCCGCTGCATGCGGCACGGCGCGGCGACTCCTCCTCCTCCTCCTCCTCCTCGCTGCTGCTATCACCAGACGTGACAGACGTGAAGTGCCAGTCCAGGCCCAGCTGGGCGCAGATGCAGGCCAGGGCTGTTGTATCATCAACATACAGCTTGCTGCTTGCAGCGGCGGGGTGGGGTGGAGGGGTCATCTGAGGCAATGGGCATTCACCGGTGCTGTGAACGCCTCCCAACGGGCATTCATGCCACTCCGTCGACGCAGTTGCCGGCAGCCGCCTGCAGCCGCCGCCCTCGAGGAGCCCCCCCAAAGCTTGCCGTCACCCGGCCAGCTCCCTGGAGCGCTGCGCGGCGGCGTTGACGGCCCGTATAAAGGCGCCCCGCACGCCGCTGACCTCCAGCTCCGCCAGGCCCGCGATGGTGGTGCCTGCAGGTAGGGGTGCAGGGGGGCGGCGCGACTCACTGCTGTGTGTGTGTGTGTGTGTGTGTGTGTGTGTGTGTGTGTGTGTGTGTGCGTGCGTGCGTGCGTGTGTGTGTGTGTGTGCAAGGGTAGGTGACGGCTTCGATGCCAGGGTGTTTGGACCCCAGGGAGGGGTTTGAGATGCCCGCCTGCACGCGCCAGGGTCCCCCCCTCAGGGCTGGCCACGGTCGCTCCACCAGGAAGGCACCCAGGTGCGACCCTTCCCAGTGTTCCATGCTGAGGTACCATGCGATACCACCTACCCCCCCGCGCCCACACCTGCGGGCGAGGCCACCCGGTCCTTGAGTACCCCGGGGTGCACCATGCCCAGAGAGGAGCTGCCGCCGCTGCCGCCGCCGCCGTCGTCGGAGAACACCATCTGCAGCTCCGGGGGGAATCGAGAAGGAAGAGAAGGGAGGAAGGAGCATGGGAAGGGAGGGAGCAGCATGGGAAGGGACGAGGGAGCACAAGAGCGGCGCACGGTGCACAAAACATGAGGCACGGCACCGCGGCGGCGATGCCCGCTGCTCTCCCTGCCGCCCACGCCGCCGCCCCGCCCTCCTCGGCACCAGCACCAGCGCCACCCGTGCATCGCCACGCCACCCTTCTCCCCTGCACCCCGCCCCTCACCCACCTGCGCCGCCCCCGCCACCGTCTTGGCCGCCAGCGCCAGCGCTGTGTCTCGGTGAAGGCCAGCCATGACGCCGCCATCCGCCAGCGCCTCGATCATGAGGTAGACAAAGGCGGGGCCGGAGCCGGAGAGCCCTGTGCGCGGCGGGTGGGAGGGGGGAGACGGCGGCACAAGCAGATGGGGGCAGGGCGGGGCAGGGCAGGGCAGGGCCAGCACACAGCTTGGCAAGCAGCGGGTCGGTCGGGGGCCAGGCGACGTGGGAGCACACGCGCGCCGCAGCAAGAAATAGAGAGCGGCGCAACCGCCGCAAGCCGGCAGCCGAGCGGCAGCCCACCCCCTGGCCGGGTGCACCCACCTGTCACCGCATCCAGCTGCTTCTCTTCCACCGCCAGGCAGAATCCCACGGAGGAGAGCAGCAGGTCGACGACGTCGGCGTCACTCTGGGTGGCGGCGCTGCCCAGTGCGTACGCCGACGCGCCGCATTGCACTGCAGGGCGGGGCGGGGGTGGGCGGGTGCGTGTGGTGAGGGGCGAGCTGCAGCGGCGGCGGCACAGAGGCGGTGGGCAGGTGTGGCAAGAGGGCAGCGGCAGTGGGGCCACCACAGCGTGCGGGCCGTGGCTGTGTGTGGGAGCGTGGAAGCACTCGCCTAGCACGGGCGTGTTGGGCATGACCCGCACCACGCGCACCCCCTCCCCCAGTGCTGCCTCCAGCGTCTGCAGCGTGATGCCCGCGGCGATGGATATCTGCGGCAGGGCGGGGCGGGGTGGTGTGGTGGGGTGAGGGGTGAGAGCTGGGGTAGGGTGAGGAGTGGGGAGGGCGCACACCGAGG
The DNA here is from genome assembly GCF_000147415.1 of Chlorella variabilis. Taxonomy (NCBI): domain Eukaryota; kingdom Viridiplantae; phylum Chlorophyta; class Trebouxiophyceae; order Chlorellales; family Chlorellaceae; genus Chlorella; species Chlorella variabilis. The sequence continues at coordinate 612,389 of NW_005435065.1, forward strand.
TGCGGTGCCCCAGGGAAAAGAAACAACGCAGCCCCCCAGGGAAAAGAAACAGCGCAGCCCTGGCCAGGCGGCAGCCGCCACCCCAGCCCCGGCATCGGCATCAGCAGCAGTACCAGCAGGTGGTCCCTCACTCACCACCAGGTGGTCCCGCGTGACGTGCGGCGCCAGCGAGGCCAGCACCTCCCCCATAGCCTGCGGCTTGGTGCACAGCATGATGACGGAGCTGAAGCGCGCCACGTCGCGGCTGCCGCCGTCTGTCGCGTCGCCAAAAATGCTGCGCGGGGTGGGGGGGTGGTGTGGAGTGTGTGTGTGTGTGTGCCCGTCGGCGCCTGGCAGGGCGCGCAGGCGCGGGCTGGCAGCAACCGTCCACCGACCAACAAGCAACACAAAAGGAACAAAGCACTAGACATGGTTGCTGCTGTGAATGGTCTGTGCAGACAAACAGAGCGGCATGGGCAAACAAGCAGCGGCGGCGCCGCGCGCCGTGCCTGCCGATGCCCAGCCGCTCCAGCGCATCCTGCCGCTCCACATCCTTGACAGACACGCAGATGCGGCCAGGGCTGGACACCTGCACACACCCGCCCAGGACCACACCCGCTGGGGCGGAGAGGCAGGCGGAGGGGCTGCCTCGGCGGGGCGATGCGCAGGCGCCGGCACAGCCACCAGGCATCGAAGAACAGGGCAGGGCCGGGATCGGCAGAGGCAGGTGCGGGCGTTCGGCTGCCAGCGTGTGTGCGGCTGGCTGCCGGCTCACCTTGGAGCGCAGGAAGCCGCGGATCAGGGCCTCGCCCATCTGCCGGCAGTTACAGGAAGGGGAAGCGCAGGGAGGGCGGGGTGGAGGGAGGCGGGCAGGCAGGCAGCGGCAGCAGCTCGGGCACACGTGCTGGCGGCATGGCGGGGTGCTGCCCAACGGCGGCATGCTGCAAGGGGGCAGCCCTCTGCCTGGCCTGGCCCACCTGTCCCGCCCCGATGAAGCCTATGCGTTCGGGGATGTAGGTGAGGGGGCCGCTTGGCGGGGCCGCCGCCGCCGCCGCCGCCGCCGCCGCCGCGTCTTTTGACGCGCTGCTGCAGATGCCAGCCCACTGCTGCTGGCCCCTGCTGCTGCTGCTGCTGCATGTCGTGTGCAGCGCAGGGCCTGCAGGGCAGGGGCGTGCAGGAGGCTTGGCAGCAGTGCGAAGAAGGCTGGCCAGCCCAGGACGCCGCCGCGTCTGACGAGTGCCGCAGACCGCCCACCTGCTGCAAGCGGGCGCCAGGCGGCCAGTGACGGCCCGCTGCCCAGGCACAGGCACCGCCAGCCCCTGGCCGCCAGACGTGTGGATGCCATGTCGCTGAGAGCTGGAGATGCAGGTAGGCAGGGAAAGCTCACACACATGCACCAATGCTGCCCTGATTCACTCAGCACTCGCGATCGCTGTATGCATGCGCTGCAGCATTATCTCAATTGTCAGCAGTACACGGAGCATGTGCAGTACACATTCCGAAGTCAGCCTCCTCGGATCGCCCCTGCGCGTCGTACGATGATCAGGTTTCAAAAGTGAACGCACCGGGATGTCTCTTCTGCAGGGCTTTGCCTCTGTCAACACAGAGGGGCCCGGGCCGGGGGCCCAGCAGACACAGACCCTCGAGGCGCAGGAGTCCCGCATCATCTCATCCTACGAGCATGCCCTGTCGCTGATTCAGGCGCTGCGGGCCGATGAGGCGGAGGTGACTCCCCACTGCCTGCCACTTTCGCGGCGCCGACTGATCACCGGCCCAGCAACCGTTGGCGGGGCAGCCTCCAGCGCGACTGAACCTCCCCAGGCCCCCGCCGCTCCGCGAACTAGGTTGCGCCGCCGCCTGCCGCCAGCCGCGGCCAACCCGCCCCACGGCACCCCTCGCCTCGTCCGCCCCTCCCCGCAGGCCTCGCTGCGCCAGCTGCTGGCGGAGCCGCTGGTGGAGGAGTGCGCCACCGACCAGCTGCACCGCATCAAGTTTTTGGCTCTCAAGAACCTGGGAGACCTGCTGGCGCGGCGCGGGCCCACCCCGGGGGGCGTCCCCGCCGCCCTCGCCGCCTACTGCCGCGCCACCGAGGTGGAGGGCGACGATGCGGGGCTGTGGAACAAGCTGGGCACGCTGGTGGGTGCTGGCAGAGGCGGGCGGCTGGCCTGCGCGGGGGACCCGCGCTGCTGGCGAGGGCCGCCGCCGTGCAGCATCATCAGCAGCAGCAGTAGCAGCAGCAGCAGCAGGAGCAGGAGCATGCCAATGAGGGCGCGACGAATAAGCCGAGGCTGGCGCCAGCACCAGCCGGGGGCCTGCAGCCGGCCTGGGCAGCCACACATTCCCTCATTCTCTGCTCGTGCTTCCCCACCCGGTTTGCAGGCGTCTGGGGCGGGGTACTGGGCCGCCGCTCGCAGCGCTCTGGAGCGCGGGCTGGAGCTGGAGCCCTCCCACCCCACCATGCCAGACAAGCTGCTGCAGCTGCTGCTGCACGTCGGCGACACCGGCGCGGCGGCGGCCCTGGCGGCAGCGCTGCTGAGGGCCAACCCGCGGCACGCCGGCGCGGCGGCGGCGGCGGCGGCGGCCACACGCGGCGGCGGCGGCAGCGGCGAGCCCGCGCTGCGCTCGGGCCTGCTGCAGCTGCCGGCGGCGGCGGCGGGCGCGGGCGGCGGCCGGCCGTCTCACCAGCAGCAGCACCACCATCACCTGGAGAGGCCCCGCACGTTGGAGCAGCCCTCCTGGCAGCAGCTGCTTCACCACTCGCTCCTCTTCCTCATAGCCAACAGGCTGGCGGAGGGCGGCGGGGGGGCCACCCCGACCGCCACCGCAGCCGCAGCAGCGCCTGCCGGCATCGCGGCGAGAGCCGCAGCAGGGGAACCGGCGGCCGCAGCGGATCGCAGCCACCAGAGGCATGTGCCGTCGGTGGTGCGCTTCACATACAAGCGGCTGCAACCGCCGCCGCCGCCGCCGCAGCAGCAGCAGCAGCAGGCGGCGGCAGCTGGGGCGGCAGGAGCGGCTGGGGCGGTGGGATCAGCCTCGCCCACCGCTCAGCAGCAGCAGCAGCAGCAGCAGCCGCAAGCGGCAGGGGAGCAGGCCACTCCAGCAGGGGGCGCCTCGCCGGCCGCGCAGCGGTCGCCGGCCCCCGCAGCCGCAGAGAGCAGCCCCGGCGCCCCCGCCGCCGCTTTGCGGCAGGCTGTGCAGGCGGGTGCAGCCTCTCCAGTCCCCGCAGCAACTCCAACAGCAGATGCTGCAGCCTCGCCGCCTGTACCGCCGTCGGCCGGCGGTACGCGCAGCACGCAGAGCCCGGGGGGCGGCGGCAGCGCGGCGGCGGCGGCGGCGGCGGCTGAGGAGGAGCAGGAGCAGCGACACCCAAATGGCCGGTCGGGCGGCGGCATCAAGAAGGCTGAGGCTCGGGCCACTCGCTCCAGGTGTGTGTGTGTGTGTGTGTGTGTGTGTTGCATGCTCCCAGGCTGGCGTGACGCAGCAGCAGAGGTACCGGCAGCAGCAGCAGCAGCGCAGGGCTTGACCCGCAGCCTGCGCCGCCCCGCGCCGCGCCGCACCTGCCTGCCCCTGCCGCCGCAGGGCCGCCACCGGCCAGGCGGCGCCGCCGCTGGTGCCCGGCCCCGCCGGCGCCTGCCAGCAGCAGGGCCCCGAGGAGGCGGCGGCGGAGCTGGTGGCGGCGCTCGGCTTCTTCCTCACCCCGCCCCACCAGCCCGCCGCCGCGGCCGCCTTTGCCGCGGGCTCGCCGCTGCTCTCCTCTCCCGACAAGTATAGAGGGCCGCCGGGGCCGGGGGCGGGAGAGCGGGTGCCAGCTGGCGCAGCGGGCGCAGCGTCGGCCTGGCAGCAGCAGCAGCAGCAGGCGCCGGAGGAGGAGGAGGCGGAGGCGGTGAAGGTGTTCCTGCGGCGGCTGCCGGCGACGGGCGTGGGGCGTGGGGAGCTGGCGGGGCTGCTGCTGCGCACGCTGTGCGCTGACGTGGACGCCGCCGCCAGGCTGGCGCCCCCCGCCCGCCACCAGCTGCTGCTGCTGGCGCACGCCATGCAGCACGAGGTGCCCCGC
>NW_005435065.1:617663-620135 GCF_000147415.1 Chlorella variabilis
CCACGCCGACGCGCCGCTGCTGCCCTGCCCCCAGCTGGATGCGCCGCTGGATGCGGGCGGCGACCCCATGCAGCGCCTGCTGCAGCTGGCGGAAAGCCAGGGGGTGCCAGGTCAGCAGCAGGACGCCAGCTGGCGGCAGGCGCCAGCTGGTCCGGAGCCGATGGCGGTAGATGGCCCCGGCCCGGCGCTGGGCGAGGGCGGTGCGGTGGATGCGGCGGCGGCGCAGGCGGTACGGGACGACGACGAGGAGCGGTACGGCCACGTGTACCGCAGCCTGTTCCACCTGCTGGCGGCGCTGCAGGATGAGGAGGTGGGCGGTTGGCGCCGCGCCTTGTTTTCTTTCTTCCGCGGCCTTGCCTGGGGACAAGCTCCGCATCTGGGGGCATAGCAACAGCGCAGGCCGCAGCCGGGCTGCGCGCCAGCCACAGCCGTTGCTCGCCACCCCAGCACGGCGTGCACCTCGCCCACCTCCCCACCCACACGCCAGCCAGCACGCACGCACGCACCCATCTGGGCATCCCCGCCCCTGCCGCCCCCGCCCGCTTCCAGGCCCCCGCAGCAGCAGCAGGCGGCGACGGCCTGCTGGGCCCCGGCGCCGAGGCGGGCGTGGACGCGGCGCTGGCTGCCGCCAAGCTGGACCTGTGTTGGAGCCCCGCCCGCTTCGCCTCCTGGGAGCGCCTGGCTGTGGACTACCACGCCGCAGCCGACGACCTGCTGGTGGGTTGGGGTGGGGTGGGGGGTGGGGAGGGAGGGACTGCTGGCTGCTGTCGGGTTGTGTTGGGTGCTGGGTGCTCCTGCTCCACGCTGATCCGCTTAAGCACACTCACACACACACACACGCGCCTCCTCCACCGCCACCGCCACCCCCGCCCGGCCAACCTCCCCCGCAGAACGAGGCCAGCGGGGCGATGACGCACCGGGAGTGGAAGCACAGCAGCGAGCTGCCCGGCAGGTGCGGGGCGGTACAGGGCGGTACGGGGTGGTGCGGCGCTGGGTCGGGTGGTGTGCTGCTGTGCTGTGCTGTGCTGTGCTGTGCTGTGCTGTGTGGTGCTTCACCGCCATGGGTGCATCAGATTGGTGCAGCACCCACGTTGCGAGGCAGTCGCGGGCAGATGCAAGGACAAGCGTGGCTGCCTGCCTGCCTGCCTGCCTGGCCCCGTGCGCTGCCCCTGCCTTCCCACCATCCCGAGGGCACCTGCCAAAGGCAAGCGTGTTTCTTCCCATGCACGGCTGCGCAGGGTGCGGCGCTGGCGGCGCCTGGCCTACTGGGCCACCGCCGGCGCCTGGCTGTGCGCTGGCAGCGAGGAGCGGCGGCTGCGCCTGCTCACAGCCACGGGCTCCAGGCAAGCAGGGGGGGCGCTGCCGCCGCCGCCGCCGCCGCTCGCGGGCTGCCTGCCGTCCACACCGCGGCTGCCTGCTGCTGCTTACCCCCCAGCCTGCCGTGCGGCGTCAGTGGTTGCTTGGCGTGCCACGCGCTTGGAGCCCACAGAGCCACGCACACACACGCACACGACACACACATAAACACACACACATACACACTCTCTCTCTCTCTCTCTCTCTCTCTACACACGCACACAACACGAGCACACACTCCCTCACATTCACTCTCTCTGACACACCCACACACACTCTGCCCCCTGCAGGCTGCTGGAGGATGCCCTCCGCCTCCTGCCCTGGCAGGAGCCGCTGGCCGGCGGCGCGTCCTGGCAGGCCGCCAAGCGCGACCCAGCCGGCGCTTTCCACCTGGCCTGCAGCCAGGCCCTGCACGCCTTTGACCGAGCCGAGGCGGCGCAGGAGGCGGAGGAGGGGGCTGCGGGCTGGGACGTGCTGCTGTCCCGCGCACGCTGTGCCCGCAAGCTGCAGCAGCCGGCGGCGGCCTGGCTGCCGCTGCACGCGCGCGCCTGCCGTGCCGCCGCCGGCGAGCAGGGCGGCGGCGGCGTGCTGCTGCCGCTCTACGCCCTGCACGCGGCACGCATGCGCCTGCTGCTGGCAGCGCCCGCCGCCGCCCGCTGGTCTGGCAGCAACAACGACGACGGCGGCGGCGGCGGCGGGCAGCTGGCGGCGGCGGCGGCGGCTCCGCAGCAGCAGCGGGAGCAGCAGCAGACGCAGCGCGGCGGGCGGCGGCACGGCCAGGCTGGCGAGGCGGAGGCGGAGGCGGAGGCGGAAGCTGAGCGGCAGCTGCTGCGCCTGGTGGGCAGCTACTGCTTCCTGCCCGCCACCGCCTCTAGCCTGCGCAGCGGCAGCCAGGCAGCACAGCGGCCCACGCCACCAGCGGCAGCAGCAGCAGCAGCAGAGGAGGCGGCGGTGGCCGACTGGCGCTGCCTGCTGGCAGACTGCTGCGCCGCCATGCGCTGGTGCCTGGACCGGCTGCCCAGCTTCCACCCGGCTGCCCACAGGTGCGGGCGCGGGCGGGACCTTCCTGTGCGGGATGCCCGCTGTTGGGGGGCAGGGCAGGGCAGCGGATTTTTT
>NW_005435065.1:621199-627651 GCF_000147415.1 Chlorella variabilis
ACCGTGCCTGGCATTCCACCCACACAGCTGCCCTGTTGCATCCAGCTGGGGGCTGCGGCTCCAGCTGCCGAGGCGGTGCCCAGGCTGGCGTGTCGCCTGCCAGCTGGCTGCGGGGTGCAGGCTACTGCCCTGAGGCATTCGCTTCCCATCGCACCCCCGTTCACTGCCTCCCCTGCCTGCCTGCTGCTTCCCTGTGCCGCCCTGCCACAGGAAAACTCTGGCCCTCTACCTGTCCTGCCTGGCAGACACGGCGGTTGCCCCGGCCGCCGGTGGCGGCTCCTCCGCAGTCGCTGCCGCCGCCGCAGCAGCAGGCGCGGCCGCCAGCCCCGCCCCCGAGGCGGCTCGCTCTGCGCTGGATGCGCTGCAAGCCGCTGCCGCCTTCTTCGCCGCGCCCGCGCAGCAGCAGCAGCAGAGCAGGGTGTTTGACGGCTTTGACAGGCTGGCCAGGTGTGTGCAGTGTTGTGTGGGTGGAGGGCCTTTGAGGTGGTGTGTGTGTGTGTGTTTGTGTGTGCGCGCGGGCTCCAGGGCGGCGCTGCGGCGCCGGCCCCCTGAGTTGGCCAGGCCTGTCCAGCCGGCCGGCTGGCTGGGAGGCGGATCTGTCTCGGCTGCGCCCCACCGCTGCCAGCAGCGCAAGGCCCCTGCCTGGGCCTGTCTCCCGGCTGGGAGCCGGGGCTAGCAGGCCGCCTCCCGACCGATTGATTGATTGATTGATTGATTGATTGATTGATTGATTGATTCAGGTCACCCGCCAGCGTGGCGTAGCCCTTACCACCTGCCTGCCCTGCTGCCTGCCCTGCCTGCCTGCCCTCACGCAGAGGCCATTACCTGCTGGCGCTGATGGCCTGCCTGCGTGCCCGCTGCCCTCTGGAGCAGGCCGGGGCGGCGGCGGGGCCGCCGGGCTCCTCCCCGACACCTCTCTCCGCTGCCGCCGGCACTGCGGCGGCAGCCATGCTGGGCTCGGAAGGCAGCGAGCCTCAGGCCTTCTCCGTGCTGCCTGCGTGGGCGGCGGCGGCGGCGGCAGGAGCAGCGGCGCCGGGGCCTGCGGTGGCGGCGACGGCGGCGGCAGCAGCGGGAGAGCAGCAGACGCCCGGGGCCGGCCTCGCCGCCGCGGCGCCTGGCGGCGCGCCGCCCCCGGGCCTGGCTACCGGCAGGCCTTATATGGGCCAGGCGGCGACCCCTCACGGCGCCGGTACTGCGGCGGCGGGCGGCGGCTCCTGGCGCGGCCTGCCCACCCCCGCCACGGCCGGGCGGCAGCAGCTGGCGGCGCAGCTGCTGCGGGCGGCCGCCGGGCTGGATGCGGCGCAGGTGGGGCCCTGGCTGGCCAAGGCGCACCAGGTGGGTGCGGCGGCCTGTACTGCTGGCCGGTACTGCCTGCCGGTGCTGCCTGTCGGTGCCGCCGTGGCTGCCGCCCGCCGTGCCTGCCTGCCTGCTGGCCTTACGCCTCCGCCCATTGCTGGCATGGCTTGTGTGGGTGGGTGGGTGGCTTCTGCGCAGAGCTGAGGGGCGCTGTTTGCCCCCTGTGGCCTCATTCCGCCCACAGAACACAAACAAACGAATCACACCCACCACACACAGACACTCACCGCAACACACACACTCTACCTCTTACCCGCAGGTCTTCACCGACCTGTCGCTGCACACAGAGGCGGAGGACAGGTGGCGGGGGCTGGCGCTGCCCGCGATGCAGGAGGCGCTGCGGTGGGTGGGCACGCCGCCTGCTGACGTGGCACGCCTGCTTAGCTGGCACGCTACCGACCTGGCATGCCGCTGACCTGGCGCACGCCGCCACCCCTCAGCCCCTCGGCGCCTGCTCTGCTCTGTTCTGCCCGGCTCTGCTGCGTGCGCTGCCCTTGACGCTGGCAGCAAGTGCGCCCCTGCTTCTCTCACCCCCTGCCTCCTCCCTGTGTGTGTGTGTGTGCGCGCCAACCTGTACAGTACCAGCAGCAGCCGGGTGGCGGCCGACCTGGAGCTGCGCCAGCTGTGCGAGGTGCGGCAGGGCAGCCAGGGCGCCGAGGTGCTGCGCAGGCTGTTCAGGTGGGTCGGGGTGGGCTGTGTCGTGCTGTTGGTCTGTGGGGGGCTGTGCTGCCTGTGGGGGGGGCTGGCCTTTGGGGGGCCAGCCGGCGCCTGGGTTGCAGCTAGCCTGCTGCAGCCTGTGGCGAGCATGGGCGGGCCTTGTTCCAGCCCGAGGCAGCCAGCAGCAGCCGCGCCCTTGCTGCCTGCACCTTTTGAGCTGCTGCGCGCACACGTGTGGCCCAATGCCGACCTGTGCTGTGCCCCCTGCGCCTCTTGCCCCTGCGCCTGCTCCCTCCCCCCCTCCCCCCCTGCCGCAGCCTGTATGCCGGCCTGTATGTGCACCTGCTGCAGCACCAGGGAGACGCAGAAAGGCTGCTGCAGCTGCTGGTGGCCATGAAGAAGCGGTGTGTGTGTGTGGTGGCGGTGGTGTGGTGTGTGTGGTGTGGGTGGGGGGGAAAGCCCTTTTCCATGATGGTGAGTGCATGGGTGGGCTGTGCAAGCCCCCAGCGGGCTGTCGGCTGCGCACCGAGCGCAACACTTTGCTCAGTGGTGCGTCTGCTGCCGCGGCGCACCGACCCACCGCTGCCCTGCTGCCCCGGCGCCTGCCCCGGCGCCCGCCCGGTTGGCCGCAGGGTGAAGAGCTTTGGCGCCGCGGAGGCCAAGCAGGCGCGCTGGCTGCGGCGCCAGGCGCTGGTGCTATGCGATGCGCTGCTGGGAACGCTGGGCGCCAGCCTGGCGGTCGTCGAGCGGGAGGCGGGCTCCCTGGCTGCTGGGCGGGAAGCGGCGGCGGGGGCAGGGGCTGGGGCAGGCGCCACAGGGGCAGAGGCGATGGATGTGGAAGTGGAGCGGGCGCCAGCAGATCGGCCGGGGCAGCAGCAGGAGCAGGCGCCGGGCCCCGAGGCGGCGGAAGCAGGAGCGGAGGCGCAGTCTCCGAGCACGGGAGCCCAGCAGCCAGGGCAGCAGCCAGGGCAGGAGCAGGAGGGCGGCGGCGACGCCGTCGCCGCCTCGCCGCCCGCGCCCGGCTCTGCCGCGGCAGCAGCCCAGCGGCAGGCGGCTGGGGCGACCCCGGCTGGTGCCGGCCTGCCGCGGCGCGGCGCCACCCCCGGCACAGACCTGCGAGCGGTGCTGGGCACACCCGGGGCGCTGCCGTGTGCTGAGCGTCAGCAGCTGCTGGAGCGGGGAGCGGCGCTGCTGCTGCTGGCGCACTCTTTTTGGAAGGATGTGGCCCGCTGGCTGCAGGCAAGTGGCGGGGCGTCTAGCCGGGTGGCTGCAGCTATGGAGTGGGGCTGGAGCAGGGAGGCTGGAGCAGCAGCTCCCAACAGCCCCTGGCTGGCGGGGCAGCCACTCGCCTGCTTGTCGTGTATTGTTCAAGAGCAAGGCTGTGAGGATGTGCCATGCTGTGACCACATGCTGTGCTCATGCTGTGCCGCAGGTCGTGGCGGGCGGCACCGCGGCCGGCGGCGCTCGCGAGGAGCTGCGGGGGCTGGGCATCAGCGGCGAGGAGCTGGTGCTCAGGTGGGGCTGTGGCGCTGGCAGCAGTGGCAACAGGGGGGGTGAGCTAGCTAGGCAGCAGTGGCAAGAGGGAGGAGAGCTAGCTAGGAAGGGGCACGAGCAGCTGGTCTTTCAAGAGGGGGAACTTGCGGGGTGTGCGGAGCGCCTCAGCGGGGGGCTCCCAGCAGCTGGCACAAGGAAAGCTGGACCGAGGATGCAAGGGGGCAGCGCCGCGCGGCGCCTGCGGCGCCTGGTTGCACCCTCTGCGGTCCCACCTCGCCTCTTCCATCCAGTCCCCCCTGCACTGGACCTGTCCCCCTGGTGGGTGTGTGTGGTGCAGGGCGTACCGCCTCCACCTGACCCTGGCACAGCCGGCCGCCGCCGCCGCCGCCGCCCAGGCGGGGCTGAGCCGCGCCGAGCAGCTCAAGGCGGCTGACGAGGCGGTGAAGCAGCAGCGGCGGCAGTCCAGGCAGGCGGGCGCCGCGGCCAGGCAGGCGGCGGCCGCAGGTGCGGCGCTGCCTGCCATTGCAGAGGGCGCGGAGCAGCGGGCGGCGGGCGGGGCGGGGCACAAGCGCGGCGCCACCGCGGCACCAGAAGACGGCCCTCTGCGCAGCACCCGCAAGCGGGGGCGCAGCGGCACAGCAGACCCCGACGACCGCTCGCTGCGGCAGCAGGAAGGGGCACCTGGGCGGCAGATGGGATGATGCCGCAGGCTGATGCGGCTGGGCAGGTGGCAGCCAGCGCGAGGTGGATGTGTTTCCTGATGTGTAAGCAAATGTCTGTCCATGTAGGCGCCTCGGTGGCGGCCATGGAGTGCCGCCGCCCAAATCAAAGAGTGGGAACCATCAACGTTGGTGGTTCCCACTCTTAAGGTTCGCTCTGCGGCGGCTGGGTGGCGGCGGCACCTCACCCCAACGTCCGGGGCCGCCCTGCTGCCCCTTTGCCCAGCGCGCCAGCGCACCCCACGCGCCGTCCACGGACAGGCTGCGTCAGCCGGTGCGCAAAGCGGCCGCCCGGCTGCGGTTTGAATTTTGGCAGTACAGCTGCTGCTGGCACAATCAGGATCGGCAATCCAGGGCTAATCCCGAGAGCTTGCTTTCGTCCGCCCGCTGACTGCGTTATCGGCGTTGTCACGCACCTGTGGCCGCCACAGGCTGGGGGGCAACGCGCAAGGGCAGATCGCGAGGAGCGTCCTCCCCAGGTTCGCCCGGCGCCCAGTCTGTGGCTTCTGCGGTGTGGCTGGCATCCTTTCGGCCGCGGTGTTGTAGGACCGCTCGGTAGGGCCAGCGGCGGGGGAGGGAGCAGCCGCGGCGGCGGCGGCAAAGGGGGCAAGGCGGGTGGCGGCACGGTGCTCAACCGCAGGGGCAGCCAGGAGGGCCGTTGCGGCGCGCACGGTTAGAGCCGCAAGGGGGACAGGGCGGCCATCGGTGGCGTCACACATGTGTTTGGCGGGCGAACATATGTATGTGTTCGCCAACCGCTCTTAAGTTTGTGTGCCCTTTCTCAGTCCTGCACCATTCTGCGCCGCTGCCCCTGCTAGCTGGTCAAGCAGCCCACAGCAGCGCAATCAGGCAGCAATGCGCGTCGTGACGTCGACGCACTGGGGTGCAGCGCTTTTTAAATCATTGGCCACCCTCTGCCTGTTCGCTCTCGTGCTGCATCCTTCAGGTTTCGACACTTGCCACTGCATGCAACCGTCATGTGCATACAGGGCTGCAATGCTCGGCTTCCCCCCAGTTGGTTGGTTGGGGGCAGCAAGCTTCACGTTGCACCATGACTTTGACATTGCAGACTGTGACATGACATCCTTCTCTTGTGCAGGCGCCCTGGGGAGGTCTGTTGCAGGCCAGGGGCCTCTCACGCCAGCGCCTGCGCTGCTGATCGGGGATGATTAGCGGCTGCGCTGCAATCAGGGATGATCAAGGACAAGGCGACGGTACGAGGCGGCGTCGGCGCCACCTGGCACCACTTGGATGTGTTTCCTGATGTGTAAGAAAATCTCTGTCCATGTAGGCGCCTCGGGGGCAGCCATGGAGTGCCGCTCCCCAATCAGAGAGTGGTAGCCACCAGCGGCGGTTGCAGCCCCAGCTCCATGGGGGTGCCCATTTTGTTCTCCTCTTACATTGTTGCAGGTCTTGAGGGTTCGAGGTGGATAGGGGCCCGGTACCGCCTCCTGTGGTAGCTTCCCTGCTGAGCGTGCTGAGCATGTGTTGCCCGCTGATGTGGCACCTCCCCCGATTCGTCTGGCTCATCAGGCACGCTCTCTCCCGCGATCCCTCCCTTTCCTTCGCCTTTCAGAGTCTCTAAGGCTTCTATTTCTCCCCTCCCGCACCCCGCAGCTGCCGCAAATTTAAAATTATGAACCAACCTGTCATCCTTTATGCCTTAGAACGGCGCCAAAACGGCGCCAAGAATGTGTTTCTCACTAAGTCAGATGTAGAGGGCATCATCCGGATCAAGCAGGGCGACCAGCAGGCGCCCTCAGGCCGGCGGCGGCGGGGTGCGGGAGGGGGGGCGGCAGTGCAGGGCGGCGCCAAGAACTACAGCAAGAAGGTGCTGCAGTTCTTCCAGGTGCTGAAGGGCGCTGGCGGTCAGGACATCCTGTGCCGCTGCGTCAAGCGCAGCGGAGAGTGGCGGTGGTGCCCCGTGGTGCCGCTCGAGGAGCTGCCCCGAGTGATCAAGGAGCACCACGAGCGGGCGACTGGCTTCAGCGGTGTGGAGAAGCTGTACACACATGTGAGTGATACAAGGGGTGCAATGATGCCGCCAGACCAACTGGAGAGTGCTCTGCATCAGGCAGCAACCGGATGCATCGCAGCAAGCACGGGGGGTGCGGCACGGCCAAGGTGGCGCTGCCCTCCTCTCCATCTATCCCTCCTTCCCTCCCTCACGCCGCGCACTCCCCTGGTCCTCCTTTGCTGCTCTGCTGCCTTTCCTGCAGCTGGCCT
>NW_005435065.1:629591-646135 GCF_000147415.1 Chlorella variabilis
CCCGCGTGTGGAGATCAAGCGGCCCTTTGGCGTGACCATGTACCGGCTGCGGAGCGGAGCTGGAGTGGTGGAGGGTATGCATCAGGCCAGCAGGCTATCTAAGGCGCCACCCAGCCTGGCCAGCGAGCTGACCTTCAGCGGCACGGCGCAGCGAGGAGTGCCTGTGGTGTCTCTCAATGTGGCGATGGCGGCGCAGCCCGGCGGCGGCAAGGCAGCCGTGCGCTGCGGCTGCCGCGGCGCCTGCACCCGGAACTGCAGCTGCAAGAAGAATGGTGCGCGGTGTGGGCGGCACTGTGGCTGTATAACCGGTAAGGGTGGCAATTGCAAGAACCATTGAAGAAGTGTGCCTTGTACGCTTTGCCGTCTCCGCTGAAAGGTGCTGCCGCCTGTGGCGGCTTCATATTTCCTGTTCATTTCTGTTGTTCGGTCTCTCTGTTCGTGTTGGTTGGCTTGTAAGAGTTGTATTTCTGACGCTAGAGAGGTGAGATGACAGCGGGAGCGTTGAAGCGTGCATGCCATCACGTGTGCAAGCAGCCCCGCTCCGCCCCGCTCAACCCTCAAACATGGCTCTATGGGGTCAGTTCACGTATGGGAGGGGAGCGCCGCGCGGGCTGCCAGGAGCGAGCGGGGGCGGGGGTTGCCCAATCGGGAGGGTGCCACATCAGGGGGCAACACATGCCCACACGTGTGCATGCGCGACGTGTGCCGTGCGCATTCCAGCCTGAGCACCCTCTGTAGTAGCCTCATCCACACTATCCAGTCTTATTTTTATTTTTCCAGGTTCGCTGGGCCGGCAGCAAGGACCGGGCAGAGATGGCGTTGACGGGCGCAATGGGGAGCTTTGCCGCCCTCGGCCTCTGCGCCCTTATCCTGGGCTGCATGAGCTTGACCAGCACAGAAAGCGGTCGCCGGGTGAGTGCGGCATCGCGCAACACATGCTTGGCATCCACCCCCGACAGCATGGCCATGGAGCGGCGCATGCCGGCCGCTGCACGGAGCTTTCAAAGCCTCCTCCTGGCTGGATGTGTCCCCCGCGAGCTGCCCCTGCCAATCACTCCATTCCAAACGTCCATGCATGCACGCAGGCGCGCCGCCTCCTGGAGTCGACCCCAGGTGGGCGGCCGGGAGCCGACGCCGAGGGGCTTCTTGTCCTCATGCATGCTGCACATTGTCATGCCGCCGCCGCCCACGGGCCCTGGGCGCTGCGTGTCGCTGCCGTGCAGAGTCCCAGGCCGCGGTGGACCAGGTGGTGGCGTTTGCGCGCGGCGCCGCTGAGCTGTCCGTCGCCAACGCCGAGGCCCTGCTCGCCGCCATCCGGTCGGGCGACGCCGCCGCCGCCAAGGCCGCCTACCTCAAGCTGCGCCCTGAGTACGAGCAGATCGAGCACCTGTACGAGGTGTTTGGCGACAGCGACAAGTGAGGGGCCGCCGCCCCGCTGGTTGCCTCCCCCCACCACAACCACCACCACGCCTCTCGCCCGTGCGGTGCTGCTCCCGCTCCGCGTCTGGCGCGGGAGCGGGCCTGGGGGTGGTGCTTCTCCACCACTGCCTCCCTGCTGTGCGGCAGGGACATCGACTCCCGCCCAGAGGTACACCAGTACGGAGAGGCGTACAGCCAGGACCTGATCGGCACCCCCGGCGCCATCTTCAAGGCGAGCCGGGCGGCTGCCCCTGCATGCCCCTGCCAGCCCCTGCCCCTGCTTGCCCCCTGCCTTCCACGCCTTCCGCACCAGCACCCAGCTCCCGGGAGGCCCCGCGCCGCGCTTCTGTCCCCCCCAGCACTTGGAACATTGCTTCTTGAACAGCACATGGAGGGGCCGGGCGGGGCGCCGCCGCCGCCCGCCCGTCGCCGCCCATTCCAACCGCCCGCGCGCCCCGCCGGCGCCCCCCGCGCCGCGCTGCAGGGCAGCCACCGCATCGAGGCGCTGCTGTACCGCGACGGCGACCTGGCGGCCGCCGTGCCCTGGGCGGAGCAGCTGGTGGCTGACTACAAGACCCTCGTGTCCAAGCTGCAGACCTCCGAGGCCTACTCTGCCTCCCAGATCTTTGCAGGCCTCATCGAGGTGGCGCGCAAGGTGGCCAAGAAGAAGTTCAACAGCGAGGAGGAGACGTGGAGCGACCAGTCGGTGCTCATCTTCTACAACAACCTGGAGGTGGGGAGGGGTGCGGGGGCGGTACGGGAGCGGTACGGGAGGGGTGCGGGCAGGGGTACAGGGGCTGGTGCGAGGCTGGCGGCGGCGGCGGGCCTGCTGGGCGGACGGGGGGCGGGAGGGGTATAGAATGTGCGCGCGGCCTGCTGGGCGCCCGCGGGCCTGCTGGGCGGGCGGCGGCGGCCAAGCTTCTTGCCCCTCGGCTCGCGCGCCAGCTGGAGCAGGCGCAGGCGCCTGCCGCCTGCCGCGCCCGCTCCCTGCTTGGCCTCGACCGCCGCCGCCCCCACCGATGCCAGCCAGCCTCCTGCCCCCCTCTGCCCTCCCTGCTCACGTGCAGGGCATCTCCCAGATGTTCCAGCACTGGGAGGACAGCCTGGCGGCCGCCAACGCCACGCTGGCGGAGGAGGTGGCCGAGGGCTGGAGGAGGCGGCGGCGCTGCTGGAGCCGCTGGTCAACGCCACCGCCGACGGCGGCAAGGCCTACGCCCCCTACTCCTCCGTCCCCATCGCCACACGGGCCCTCATCCAGGACGCCTTCTATGAGGTGGCAGAGCTGCTGCAGGAGGTGCGCTGGTCGGCGGCGCTGGTGGTGGTGGTGGTGGTGTGTGTGTGTGGGGGGGGGGGGCAACCCCTCCCGGGGGCCAGTGCCCAGCCAGTGCCGTGCCTGCCGCCGCACTCGTGGCCCTGGTGCATGGCGGCGCCGGCGTGCGACGCCACCGCTACCAGAGCAGAGGCCAGCCCTCGCTCGCCTCGCCCCCCGCCGCCGCCCCCCTCCCGCGCCAACCCACCGCATGCCGGCGCAGGCCGCCGAGGCACTGGACATCAAGCTGGCGGCAGGCAGCGAGGCGGGCGAGGCCGGCGAGGCAGGTGAAGCGGGTGAAGCAGGAGAAGCGGGTGAAGCGGGCGAGGCGGCAGCCGAGGGCGAGGCCTCGGGCGGCACCGAGGTCGAGTGCACCCCCACCACCACCCCCACCCTCTACACCGCCGACACCCCCGAGATACTGGGCGGCCTGGACTACTTCCGAGCCCTGCTGCCCTACCAGATCGCCGCCTCCCAGAACTTCACCCGCGCCGTGGCGGCGGGCGACCTGGAGGCCGCCAGGGCGCTGTACCCCGCCACCCGCCCCATCTACGAGCAAGTGGAGGTGGGTGGGTGTGCGCCTGCCACGCCATGGCTCGAGTTCTGGCTGCTGTGTGCCCCCCCCGTGAATTGCACACACACAGGCAGGCCACGCGTCAGCGTGAGAGGGGGGTGGCAACGCCAGGATGGGGCAGCAGCCCCGCGTCATCTCCCGCCGCCCCTCGCCCCGCCTGCGGCCTCCAGGTGCTGGCCACCAGCTTCCCCGGCCTGGACGCCAACCTGGACGCCCGGGAGTACTCCTTCCCCGAGGGCGAGCTGTCCGATCTGTTCAAGGGCTTCCACAGGCTGGAGCGCCTGGTGTACAGGTGGCGCCGAGGGCGGGCGTACAACTGTACAACACAGCCGCCCCTGGCATGCATGAATAGACGTTTCCGGTTTCCGGCTGGAGCGGGGCCCGCTCCAGCGGCCGTGTGCGCTGCCGGCTTCCCGAGCGGCACGGCTGCGCGCTCACCCGTCTCTCACCCCCCCAACGTGCGCCGGCGTGCAGGGATGGCGACCTGGGCCCAGAGACGCTGGCGTATGCGGAGGGCGTGGAGACCACGCTGCAGCAGCTGCAGACCACGCTGAACAGCACCAACCCGCAGCTCTTCACCTCCGCCTCCAGCCTGGAGGGCATGCTGAACCTGGCCAGCGAGGTGGTGGCCAAGAAGGTCAGCAGCGAGGAGGAGACGAGCAGCGACCTGTCGCAGCTCATCTTCTACAACAACTGGAAGGGCATCCTGTCGCAGGTGGGGCCCGCCGACAGCGCGGCAGCCAGCGCTGGCGTGCGGCGCAGCGTACGTGCATGCGCAACTGCCGCCACGCGACTGCCTGTGTGCCGCCGGGCATGCCAGCCAGCTGGGGCTCAGAGGCTATGTGTGCTGCCTGGGTGGCGTCCCGCTGTGCCCACCTGCAGGCCGTGCCTTTCTGCCCGCTGGCACAAGCCGAGTGCGACACGTTTGTGGCTGCCGTCAAGGACGCCGTGGAGTGCCTGGACATCGAGACCGAGGTGGGAATCAGGTTGCCGTGCGTCTGTCTAACCGTTGCACCACACCCAAGGCTGCACGGCGGGGTCAGCCTGCCAGCTGTGCCTGCTGGCCTTCTTTCATCGTGTGCACACCATCGCGCGGTGCGTGTTCTGGCCCCAATCTGCGTCGCGCCGCCCCTGCTCCCACTGCATCGCAGGATGTGGTGGACAACGTCGGCGCCGCCGCCGTTAACCAGACCTTCATCGACGGCCTGCTGGGCGCGGACTACAAGCGGTACAGCGCCGCCACCATGGAGCAGCGGCGCTGCATCGTGCAGGAGGGCTACGCTGTGAGGGACGCGCTGGCCGCCATGGCCAATGCCCTGGGCGTCCTCGACGACTGCTCCCCCCACCACTCCAGCGTCTTCCTCACCTACCCCGAGGGCGTGGCCACCACGAGCGAGGCCGCCTCTGGCACCACCCCTGAGCCCGTGCCCGCATCCGCACCCGCACCTGCCCCCACCCCGTCCTCTGCTGCCTGGGCGCTGTGCAACGCCGGCCTGCCCTTCGCCGTCCTGGCTGCCTTCCTGGCCGCGCAGCTGTTGTGACCTCGGCACGCACATTTCCCGATGCATGTGCCCTGATTCCAACGGTGGACTGCAATGCTCTCCCTGAACATATTCGCGCGCCAGCTCACCCCACCCTCGTGGTCGCCCCCTCCCCCACATCCCAGCAAAAGTACGCACGCCCCCACATGCTTTAAACACCAGCCTTCTTCTGGGCAATCTGAGATGTCATCTTTCTTGCAAGTGTTTCGTTAACACTTCTAGGCCAATTGAGTGTTCCTTGGAGTGCATTAATTTGCCCGGAGTGTAATAACTGCTTGAGATGGTAGTTGAGCTCCAAACCAGCTGCGAAAAAGCCTGCGCCTCATCGTTCAGTCAACCGCCGGGTGTCGAAGCTCGTCCAGCCAGGTGACTGGCGTTCGCCTAGCCGGCTGCTGTTTCGGGTGGAATGTGCTGGCTTCTGCCAACAAGCTGGCGTTGGTGGCACGCTGATGCGGCAGCCGTGAGCGGCAGGCATCTTGCTGAGTGTTGAATGGTCGCACACAGTGAAGGGAAGGGTGCATCAGCAGGTCACCT
This sequence comes from Chlorella variabilis, assembly GCF_000147415.1. NCBI lineage: Eukaryota > Viridiplantae > Chlorophyta > Trebouxiophyceae > Chlorellales > Chlorellaceae > Chlorella > Chlorella variabilis. Next base: position 634,969 of record NW_005435065.1, read on the forward strand.
CCATGTGCCCAAGCTGCTGCCAACCCATGCCAGCTATACCGCCACTGCAGACAAAGGGCAGGTGGGTAGGTGCTGGTTCGAGCACAACATCGAAACACCAAGGACATGGCCGAGCCGTCACAACACACCTGTGCCCCTCAGGTAGATTGCCGTCGCATTTGGCATGTCGTGCACATTCTGCTCCGACATCGCCGCCATACCCGTTGCTTCAGCCATGGCGTGTCAGTCATATGGACCCAGCAGCTGCAATGCTGCAGGCAAGTGGCGGCATTGATGCTGCACCAAGGTTGCAGCTGTCCTGAGCGGCTTGTCGTGATGTCGAGCTGTGAGAGTGCCGCCGAAAGCAGCGCAACTCCTGACAGCCGATCATCTCATTTGGAGGCTGGCATCTCTCTCAGCTGCGCCAAAGACTTGCTGGCAGTTCGATGTCGGCACGGCCTTCGTACAGGCGGCGTTGGCGGCAGCAGCTGGGCGGTGGATGGCCAGCGCTGCTGACTGTACTCGCCCTTCAGACATACTGACGTGAATCACTGTTCCAGGAGGGCCAGCAAGCAGCCCTCGGTGTGAAACTTAGGCCACTTCAGTTGTTCCTGCCACAGATGCAATGGCACAGACGCAGGTACAACAATACGCAACAAACCTGCTCAGCAGGCACGCAAGCATGCAGGCAGCAAATGACTTCCAGCCCGATGTCATGTGCAAGCAAAGCCAGGTCTGGGGCGTCTCTGGCAACGAAGCAAGTGCTGCTGTCCCGACATCTAGTCCCGGCGGGTGGCGCAGCCCCCGCCACCACCAGAACCTGCCTTGTGGGAGCTGCGTGGCAGCGCCTTCAGCGTGCACGGCGGCTTATCCAATTGCTGCAGGTTGTATTGCCGCTCCGGTCCAGAGGCGTCTGCTGCCGCTGCCCCCACCCCTACATCCGACCGGTTGCGATGCAGCGCCCACACGCTGCCTGCCAGCACGAGTCCCAGCAATGCGACAGCCTGTGGCGAGAGCCGCCTGTTGTGGTGACTGCGCGGCGACGACAGGTGCGGCCTGCTGCCGCCGCTGCCGCCGTTGAGCGGCGGTTCGTGCGTCAAGGCCGCGCCGCTGCCGCTGCTGCTGGTTGGCGGCGGATCAATAGCTCGGGCCGGCTACTGCATGCCTGCCACTCTTCTGCTGGGCAAGACAGCCGTTGCAGGTGTGGAGAGGCAGAATTATTGAGGACAGATGGAGCTGGGCGGCAGAAGATGCGGTGGAACTATAACAGAATGCAGAACACGACAGCAACCATCGCTGGGACGGCGGATTCTCGCGAGCGCCGAAATTGTACCGCGCATGCACGGCTGGAAGCGATCTGGCTGAACCAGGGGAATTTCCACCGCCCCGGCATTGAGAACCAATCTGCAAGTGTCTGTGTGTCATTCTAACCTAAGACCAGGAAAACACTCCTGCTTTGGCCGCTTGGTGCGTCCTCCCTCGCATGTCTTGTTCTTTTTTGTATCCCTAGTAGGTCTGGGGCAGACCTCGACACCAGCTCTGGCCTCTGGCGCAGGTTGAACTGGGGCTGCCGCCAGTGCCGCCAGTGCCGCCAGCAGCCACCCGTGGCGTTGGTCGCAGGCGCGAACGACTCTTTTCGGCACAGCTGAGAAGCATGTCAGCCTCGGGGCAGCTAGTACACTGGTTGCATAGCATGTCTGCAGCTCTGCGGGTTGCACAACATGTCTGCAGCTCTGCGCAGCAGCGACTCGACCCAACCTGCCCCAGCCCAGGCGGAACCACCTGTCCCGATTGGACAACCCGGCTGTCGCTGTCATCCAGTGGTGCAGTACTGCTGTCTTCGACAAACTGTTGTTACATATGCCTCAGCAGGGCTCGGGCAGTGGTTTTTGGTGGCGCCATCTCTAGGCAGGCGCTCGCAAAAGGTAGGCAGGTAGCGGCCCAGCAGGGAAACTGGACGAGTTGCAAGCTGCGGGTTCGATGGGTAGAAACAGTGGCACAAGAAAAGTTGCTCAAGGCTTTGTTCTGCCTTTTCCTTCACTGATGCAATCATGTATGGACGACTTATCTCTTGACATTTGCACCGCTCGCCTCTTGCTGCCGATTCAGCCCGCTGCTGCCTCAAGACAACCAGCCTCCTCCAAAGATCTTTATTGCAGAGATGCAGCCAGCAGACGGTATCCATTCGGTGGCGGCAGGCGCTTCCCCTGCTGCAGCTCGCTCATAGGTAAAGGTAAAGGTGGGGAAGAGCCTCCACAGGCTTAACTTCCCGGTTTTAGCGTCTAGCTTTAGACCATTATTTGATCTGCCCGACGCGCCAAGTGCAGTACCCCCCACTAGTAGTGAATGGGTCCCGGGGAGGCCTGTGCCGAAGCCTTGGCGATTCTATTAGGCGTTCCCGAAGGAATTGGCTTGGATTGGCGCTGAGCCGGTCGGCTATGCCGCGTTTGTCCTCACAAAGTTTCGACATGGGAGGAATCGAACCTGAGCCCTCTCGGAGGGTTTAGACACTAGCTCCAGCGCCTTCAAAGAAGGCCTTTCTTAGCCGCGACCAACTCATGGGCCGGTGGCGGCGGACTGTCGGCAGCGAACGCAGGTGCAAGCCTCTGCGCACAGCAGGCTGCTGCATCACCAACCAGATGTCACTCACACATCAATGAGCCGCCTCACAACCATTGAACAGAGGGATCTAGTTTACAGGAGGGTGCAGCGGATTTGGGCATACCATGCATGCGCGCAGATGTAAGGTCGCCGGTGCTGCTTCGTATCATGCATGGAAATGAACCTGGCAGCCAACCATGTGCCGACTGTCAAGCTGTGTATGCGGGTTCATTCCCTTCGTGGCTGAATCACTCTTCGATTGAGTAGCTCTTGAGGGCCTTTTCTGGGACATGCTCACAACCTGCAGGCAGGAGGCGGACGCACAGCGGCACGAGAACACTTGGCCCGGCTGCAGGCAAGGTAGGCTGCTGACCAGCATGGAATGCGAAGCTCAGCAGCATTACTTGATGCACATCCTGGCGCACCTCAACACTTGCGCTTAATGGCGGTCTGCTGCCTCCTCGATGCGGTGGGCAGCATCCCCAATGGCGTCCTGCACATATGCAGCAGGGGTCGAGTTGACATTAGCAATTCTGCCGACAGTTTGTGATCTCTGTGCAATTCCGTTGCACACAGCCAGGAGGGAAGCTAGCACGCACCTTGACACCGTGGCCGGCATCCTTCACTTTGTCCACCACTTGGCCGGCAAGATCGCTGGCCTTCTCCTTGCCGCTCTCGTAAGTCTCCTGCAGTTTGCCGGCAGGGTAGAGAGGGGAAGAGGTGAGACCGCGACAAGATGCAGTGGCGCATGTACGTTGCGGGTGGGCAAGCAGAAAAATGCCAACTCTGAAGCATTGAGCTGCCTGCGCATTGTTCTGACGGAAAATGAGCAGAGAGCTTTCAACAGTTGCGATGCTGCGCAGCCCACCTTCACAGCGTTGCCAGCGGCGTTTGCCTTCTCCGCCACTGTGTCTGCCACACTGCCGGCCTTCTCCTTGCCACTCTCGTAAGTGTCCTGCTGGAGGGGATGGGCAAGAGTAGCAGATGAGACTAGGAAGTTCACCACCATTGCTCGCTTGATTGAGCAGCACACACACCATCCTTGGCATTGGTTGCTGCAGTACACACCCGCAGCAGCAAACCACTCCTGCCCACCTTTGCAGAGTCGCCTGCGCTGGACAGGGCGTCGCCGACCTTCTCCTTGGCATCGCCGAGCTTCTCCTGGCGGTCCTCGGCAACGTCGTTCAGCCGGTCCTTGGCGTCCTCAGCGGCGCTGCCCACACGATCCTTCACCTGCTGGGCGGACTCGCTGCAAGAGGGGGGGATGTGGCAGGGATGTTTTGTCGGTTAGCATGCGCTCGTAGATGTGCAAGACTGCACCATGTGGCATGTTTGATCCACCCCCGCTGGCTAGCCCCATCAGCTCTCCCCAGGCCAATGGTTGACCAGTGCCCACCTGAGGTCTCCCTTGGCAGACTCGTATGCCTGCTTGGCCTTCTCTGTCGCGGTCTGGTCCTGCAAGAAGACCAGTTAGAGACGGTCACGATTATGTAATAGCTGGCGGTGCGGGGGGCGCAGGGGGAGATTTTTTAGAAGCATCTGGCTGTAATGGGCGAGGGCATGACCACACATCAGCATACGTCCAGCTGTGGCAATGCAGTCGTGCAACGCGTGTTCTTCTGGCAAAGTTCTGATGGCACCATGGCAGGCTGCTGCCACCAGCCCTGCCACCAGCTCACCCCTGCCCGGGCCACATGTGCAACGCGGTAAGCCTTCCTGTTAATCAGCATTGCCGGGCGCGCTGCCATGAAGCCGCGAGTGGGGGCGGCGAGAGTCATCGCGAACATGGTTGCTTGCAGGAGGCGGGGAGGGCTGAAAGCGCGTGCAAAGCAGTGGAAGGTAGTAAATAATGCGCGATTGAAGAAGTGCAGAGATGTATCAAGCGCGTTGTTTAGTACCCACAGAGCTGGCAGCTGCTGGTCTGACCATGACCAAATCATGACAGGTCATGGCCAGCTAAGAGCTACCAAATCCTGAGATGTCTGACTCACGCTGCACGCTGGCTATCTTCGGCCAAGGCACACGTTTTACCACTAAATTGAGTTTCCTTTGTACTCCCAGCCACCAACCCCCAACCTGCCCTTTGTTGCCCAGTTGCCCACCCTTCCACCACACCACTCAAGCCATGTCCAGCAGCAAGCCCATCGGCGAGAGGCTGGCCGACTCGGTTGCTGCCACCGGCGAGGCGGCTGGCAAGGCATGGGATGCCACAAAGGACAAGGCTTTTCAGGTCAGTGGGCTGCCTCAATGCTGCCACCTTGCATCCTTGCCGCCACCGCTCGTGCAGCTGCCCGGCAGATACCACAGGGCCTGAAGCTGGGCGCCCAGCCCCGCCTAGAGCGCTCATCTTGTCTTCCTGTGTTCCGTACTCAATGCTCTCTGTGCTCATGCTGCTGCCCGCCATCCATCCTCCTGCCCACCGGCTTGCAGACCAAGGCCAAGGTGGAGGAGATTCCGCACCGTGCAGGTGGGCTTGTGGCTATTGTAAGGGGCGCAGCAAGACGACGAGCACCACTCCCGCTCTGACAGCCTGATTGTGGTTACGGCATTTGGCGCACTGCGCACTTGTCAGCTGCTTGGCAGCAAAAAAGATCCTGGGCAAGCACAACCAGGTGCGCATCGCCTGCTCCCGTTCCACCCACCGCTGAAGTGATGCCAACTTGTGGCTGCAGGTGAGAAGATGGAGCACGCCCAGCACAGGGCTGAGGAGGCAGGCCACGAGGCTCAGCACCGCGCCACAGAGGCCACCACCACCAAGTGAAAACGCTGGAGGGACGGAGGTGGGCGCATGGCAGGAGACGCGGGCCATTGCCCCATCTGCTGCCACGAGGATCGCGTGTTGATCGACGAAACGCGCAAGACATACAAGAGTGCTAGTGCTGCTTGCTGGCATCCCCCCCATGATATGAACCCATGAATATGATACGAACCCGTAGTTTGCAACTCGACAGGTGTTCCCTGCTGTTCCGCTGCCTACCTACTTTTTTGCGAGCGCCTGCCTGCCTAGAGATCTCGCCACTGGAAACCACCGCCGGAGCCCTGCACATGTAATAACCAGTGTGTTGAACAGCAGCACTGCACCACTAGATGACAGCGACAGCCCTGGTTGCCCAACGGGGACAGGTGGTTCCGCCTGGGGTGGGGCAGGTTGGGTCGAGTCGCTGCTGCGCAGAGCTGCAGACATGCTATGCAACCAGTGTACTAGCTGACCCGAGGCTGACATGCTTCTCAGCTGTGCCGAAAAGAGTCGGTTCGCGCCTGCGACCAACGCCACGGGTGGCTGCTGGCGGCACTGGCGGCACTGGCGGCAGCCCCAGTTCAACCTGCGCCAGAGGCCAGAGCTGGTGTCGAGGTCTGCCCCAGACCTACTAGGGATACAAAAAAGAACAAGACATGCGAGGGAGGACGCACCAAGCAGGAGTGTGTTGCTGGTATTAGATTAGAATGCCGCACATGCACTTGCAGATTGGTTCTCAATGCCGGGGCGGTGGAAATTCCCCTGGTTCAGCCAGATCGCTTCCAGCCGTGCATGCGCGGTACAATTTCGGCGCTCGCGAGAATCCGCCGTCCCAGCGATGGTTGCTATCGTGTTCTGCATTATGTTATAGTTCCACCGCACCTTCTGCCGCCCAGCTCCATCTGTCCTCAATAATTCTGCCTCTCCACACCTGCAACGGCTGTCTTGCCCAGCAGAAGAGTGGCAGGCATGCAGTAGCCGGCCCGAGCTAGTGATCCGCCGCCAACCAGCAGCAGCGGCAGCGGCGCGGCCATGACGCACGAACAGCCGCTCAACGGCGGCAGCGGCGGCAGCAGGCCGCACCTGTCGTCGCCGCGCAGTCACCACAACAGACGGCTCTCGCCACAGGCTGTCGCGTTGCTGGGACTTGTGCTGGCAGGCAGCGTGTGGGCGCTGCATCGCAACCGGTCAGATGTAGCGGCGGGGGCAGCGGCAGCAGACGCGTCTGGAGCGGAGCGGCAATACAACCTGCAGCGAGTGGATGAGCCGCCGCGCACGCTCAGGGCGCTGCCACGCAGCTCCCACAAGGCAAGTGTTGGTGGTGGCGGGGGCTGCGCCGCCCGCCGGGGGCTAAATATCAGGACAGCAGCTCTTGCCAGACACGCCCCCAGACCCAGCTGTGCCTGCACACGACATCGGGCTGGGAGTCATTTCCTGCCCGCCTGCTTGCCTGCCTGCCTGAGCAGGCCTGTTGCGCAATGTCGACTGTACCTGTGCCTGTCCACCAGATCTGCCTCTTAAGCATATGTTGCAGTGCACGTCTGGCGAGGACCCCAACCACCGCGTGTGCGAGTTCTCCAGCCTCATCCTGCACCGCTGCGCCGCCTACTACCTGACCGACGGTGTGTTGGGAGGGGACCTGCTGTGTTGGTCAGCGCCCGTCTGGCAGTGTGCGATGTACGAGATGCAGCTGGCCAGCGAATGCCCGATTCGGAGACTGTTGCAGAATGCTCGCACAGGTTGCTTGCTGCCGACCGCCACTTGAGGCTCACCTCAGCCACTAGCTGCCCCCAAACCTGGATCGTTTCATGCGTGCTGCAGGCAGTGCCCATGCGGAGTTGCTTGTAACTGCTGCTGAAGCATCTGCACGGGCCATGTGCTGCTGCAGACCAGGAGCTGCAGCTGCCCACCGTGGATGTGACCTACCATCCAGCTGCAGACGAAAAGTACGCCCCCACGCTGCTGCACCGCAGCGCGGCGGGCTTCCTTCTCGAGGGCGAGAACGAGGTGTGTTGGGAATGTGCGCTTTGCCTGCCTCTGCCTGACTGTGCCTGTCGGGCGTGCCTCGCGCACCCACGTGCCTCCCTGCCCTTTGTGCTGCGCTCCACAGTGGTTCAGTGTGCCGCTGTCCTGGCTGTGGAAGGTGACCAAGCGGTGGGACAACCTGGCTCACCACTTTGGAGAGGATGTGAGTCGGCGCCGGCAACAGTCGGGGTTGTGGGGTTGCTGGCACTAGGGCGCAGCATGCCTGTTGCATCCTCATGGTGCCTCTCGCCTGCTTGCTGCCTGCTGTCGCCAGCCCTTGTCCCAGCCCCACCTCAAACCGGTCGTGTTGCCGCCCCTGCTGCGCTTTCAACCAGGCGGTGACCCTGCACAACACGCTTTGCCGGCACCTGGGGGAGTGCAGCTACCCGCCGCGACGAGAGGTGCAGCTGTTCCTGCTGCACTCGCGGGAGCGTGGCGCCCTGCTGGCGCCAGTCAACGCCACGCTGGCGCGCTGCGTCACCGGCTGGCCGCCCGTCTACCGTGACGACGCGCGGCTGGAGCGCAAGGTCTGTCTGTGTGCAGCAGCAACACACACAGCTAGTGTTTCTGCAAGGCAGCACATGTATGTTTGCCAACAAGCTTTCTTTCTGCCGTGTCTTCCTTGAGGCGCCTGCCTGCCGTACCGCGCTGCAGACGGTGGTTTTAGACAAGGCCTGGTCGGGGATAGGGCCAGACTGCCACGCGCAGCGCGGCTGCTCCAGGTGTGCGCTGCTGCACCACCTAGAGGCTGGGCCCTGTGTGTCCATGCCTGGCTTGGAGTCCGCTCGGCAAATGTCAGCAATGTGTGCATGCATTCTGCCCAACTGCCCCCACACCAACATGTGCCTCCCACATCCCCCCCCACTCTCGCGCGCAGTGAAACCGAGTATGGTGCGGAGCGGCAGGACAAGCGTGCGGGCATGCCGCCGGATGCGCTGCAGGTGTGGCGGGAGCGGCTGGGCGCGTGTTACGGCCTTGATGTTCACACGCCTGCCCCCGTGCAAAACAAAACTGTCCTGATTCTGGACAGGCCGTATGAGGCAGGTGGGTGGGCTGGGTGGATGAGTTGATGGGTGGGGTGTGGGGGCTGGGTGATGCACTGTCCTGCCAGGCGTGCGAGTGGGCGGCGTGCACTTTTGAGCGGCAGGCCAGGTTCTGAGTTGGCCCGCATTTGGTCAGCTGGCCGTGCATGCCCCTCCAGGTCCTTCTCATGCTTTCCCATGCGCTCCTGCGCCACACTGTCCCCCAGGCCGCCACATGCTCAACGTGCGCAGCGTGGAGAAGTTTGTGCGGCAGCGCTTCCCCGGGGACGATGTGCGGCTGCAGTACTTTGAGGTGAGGGGGTGGAACGCACAGCAAAGGAATGACCACACCAAACAGTCCACCCCAGGATGCAGCTGCCCTGGCCTGTGCATAGCCTTGTTTCGCACCCTCATCAGTTCGCTCGCACCCCCCTTTTTTGTGCCCCAACCATTCGTCGCAACCTCTCACCACAAAGATTTGTCACTATCTCGCACCCTCTTTTGTACCCCTGCAATGCGCACTTGCTCGTGCACCCCCCTGTGTGCAGGACGTCCCCTTCCCCGACCAGCTGCGCATCATGGGCAGCGTCAGCATCCTGGTCATGGTGCACGGCTCGGCCATCGCGCTGTGGCCCTTCCTGCCCCCCAAGGCGGTGGCCATCCACATCTCGCCAGACGTGGAGAGCACCGACTCGCTGCAGCGCGTGTGGGCGGAGGCATTTGTGAGCAGGCGGGGCGGCGCTGGCGGCGAGCAGGGGTGTTCTGTGTTTGTCCAGCTGTCGACCGAGCAAGATGTGTGCAAACAGGGCGCCTGGTGGCCTCCCTCCCCCTCGCTAGGCACCCACGCATGCCTGCGCATGCCTGCCTGCCCACATGCGCCTGCAGGTGCGCGACTGGGGCTTCACGGGGCTCAGCTTTGTGCCACTGAACAACTCCGACCCCAGCCGCCAGCACATGCGGTGGGAGGTGATCTCGAAGCAGGAGGACTACCAGCGCCTGAGCGAGTGAGGCGGGGTCTGGGTTCAGTGCAGCGCGGTGATTTGTTGCATAATGATCCTGCCATAGGCCCCGGCTGCAGACCTGGCAGGGTGTGGGGCCAGGGTGAGTTGGCCGAATTCGCAGCACATGGGCGCCTCTGGCCTGTCCAGCTGCATCCCACCCTCCCCGCCGTCCTGCAGCGCGGACAAGGTGGCGCTGCTGGACAGGGGCGAGTGCCCGGAGCAGCTCAGCAAGACGTGCAGCTTCCACTGGAAGCGGCAAGAGGTGGGTGGGGTGGGCGAGGCAGGCGAGCAGGGGCAGGCTCAGACCCAGCAGGTTTCCAGTTGGAGTTGACTCAAGAGAGTTGCCACAGTTCTGATCTGTTCCATGCCTCCGTGCTTCCCTCTGTTGCTGGCTTTTCTCTTGCAGCTGAGCCTGGTGCTGGACCTGTCGCACCTGGGCTGGGCGCTGGATACCGCAGAGGCAGACCTGCTGCGGAAGGCAGGCAAGGCCAGTTCTGCGGGGAGAGGATAGCACGCTCATGGAGGAGAATTGCCCTCTGGGGTTGCAGGATTGCCTTGGCTCGGCTCACTGCTCCATGACCGAAGCGAAACCCCACTCACCCATACTTTTGTGCTCTGGATCTGCTTGCCAGCTCTTCTACCGTTCTCAGCGCCCACGTCAAGAACGCCGTTTATGTGCACACTTGATAACTTTCCAATCAAACCTGTCCGGATTTAACCTGGCTGCACCCATCTACTGTGTTAACCCCTCTTCACACACCTTGTTGTTCCGCATGCCAATCGATTCACCCATTTCCTGTTTTCATGTACACCTGTTTAACATCAACTTTACACGTCTTTTGGTCGTGTCCATGAAATGTGCTCCCAGGCAACACACAAGAACTTGATGAATGCAAATGTGAATGATGCCTGCTCCCACATGCGCACTGCTGGTTGAGGCGTCAACAGTCGATACTGAAGCAGTGGACGGCTGCTGTGTCGGAACTTAACTGAACCATCAGCGGGCGTAATCACGCCAGCCTGCTGCCTGCTGCATTGCCCGCTTCTCATTGCCGATATGTGCCTATTGTTGCGCCCGCTTCCTGCTGCCTGCTGCGGCCGGTATACCTGCCTCATACATGAGGTATGAGCGCGATGCAATGGCACATGGGGCGGCTGCGCATCGCACCCCGCTGATCATGATCCATTGCCATTCAAACACAAAGCTGCGCTCGCAGTCAGATAACTTATCCTGACCGGCTAGCGGCGCGTGGCTTGTGTATTGGCCTTGATGAAGGCAGGATCGAATTCACGATATACCGTACGAAAACTCCGTCAGGTCGGAGGTGTGCGAAGACGCGCAGGTTGTGGTGTTTGCAGAGTTGCACGAAGCAGGGCTCCAAGAACTCGGGCGCAATCTTGCCAATCTGCAGGGCGTCGTGTTCCAACACAAACCGGGCAAACGCTGCGGTGGAATCGGGCAACTCAAACTCTTGCTTGTGCTTGTGTGGGCTTAAAGTCTGGTAAAGCAAGAACTAACTTGCAACATAGACTCCCCGCCGAAACGGGACGGGAACCGGGCGAAAGCAGAGAAAGCAATAAAACAAGGGTGGAGCAAGGCGACATGCAACGCAAGCAGCTGACAGGGCACGCATCGAAACGTGTGTATGACTGGCAAAGTGGCATGGCGCATTGGGGAGAAACGCAACGGTACGGGAGCATGGGCTGGCCAAATGGCAGTGCGGAACGCTAGGTCACTAGAAAAGCAGGGAAAGGCGCACTATGTATGCAATGAGGGCAGCCCCGGCTCGGGGCCGTTGAGA
>NW_005435065.1:646365-648699 GCF_000147415.1 Chlorella variabilis
GATAGCGGCAGCAAGCCGTGGACCCAACCGCCGTGCCGCCGCCGCCGCAGGCAGCAGCCCTGCGACGGCAGCGGCAGCAAGCCGTGGACCGAAACGCCGTGCCGCCGAGTCCCGTGGCTGTGGCCGTGGGCTTCTGGCAGGAAGGTACGGCCGCAGCTCGGCGGCACGGGGGCGTCGCAGCGTGCCGCCGCCGCCGCCGCGCTGCCCCCCAGGCACGGCGGCGGCAGCAGCAAGCTTGGGCCCAAACGCCGTGCCGCCGAGTCCCGTGGCTGCGGCCGTAGACTGTGGGCCGGAAACTGCAGCCGCAGCTCGGCGGCACGCGGTTCTGTTCAAGTCGCCAAGCGTGCAGCAGCGCCGAACCACGCTTCCCGGCCTCGGCGCATGCCTTCAGGGGCCCCCTATCGCTGGGCACACCCCTCCAACACTGAACATGCGCCCGGGGGGAGGGCGGCCCGGGCTGCCCAGGCCAAAGTGGGCCGCCCTCGAGCAAGAGGCGGCCGGTCTGTGTGCTGAATGAATGAATGAATGAATGAATGAATGAATGAATGAATGAATGAGAGCACTGCCGGCGCTGCGCCGCCAGGTCCGGCGCCGCCTCCAACCCACCAGCGCACCGCCAGGAGTGCTAGGAAAGACAGGCTGAGCACTCTGCAAAAAACTCGACGGCCGCTTCCAAGAGGGTCGTCAAGTCCGGCCGAGAATGGACGAGGGGCTGGAGGAACTTGCACACACGGGGATATGCTTGCATGATAGAGGGCGAGCCACCACAGGGGGGGCACATAAGACTTGGGACTTGGGGTAGACAGATATTCCTGGAAGAAAGTGAGCTGTTGTTCTGTTCTCCTACTTAGTACTTGCAGGTCTCCCGAGACCGCTGCGACCCCCATTTGAAGACAATTATTATGGCGCTCTGTCAGTCGGATTCAGGTTTGTCCCGTATTTACATGTGTTGCACACATGACATGGACAGAGGAGTACGGTTGGATACACATGTCATATTGATCGGCACAAACAGCTCAAATGCATGCAGGGATCGCAAAAATCAGTCAAGAGCTTCCTGTTAACAGCGCTATCCACACCTGACAGACTCGTGTAAACTGCGGTTTAAGACTTTGCAATAAGACCGCATCTGAAGTAAACGTTGGGGTGATTGCATCCAGACAGTCAAACAGGTCTGACAGGAGTAATGGGGGTGGCAAGAGATTGAACTGCTGGGGCGAGGCAAGGGCAGGCCAGGTAGTTCACAATCAAGCAACACGAATCCCAACAAGAGTTGGGGGGGCTTACTGCCACAAAAGCGTGGGCAGGGCGCACCCTCCACAGCTATGCGCTCATGCACGCTCACAGCTCGCCCGAACCAGATCACCACACACTCTGTGAACTGTGTCCTGGCATGCCAGCCCCGCCCGCCAGCGCTCTGGAATGGCGCTCACGCCCCACAGCGCGCCCGCCATCTGCCCAAAAATGCAGCACACGGTGTCGGTGTCCAGGCCCATGGCAGCCAGCGTCATGACGCCGGCCTCGTAGTCTGTGGCATGGAACAGACCCCACAGCGCCGCCTCCAGCGAGTCAATCACATAGCCCGATGTGGATATCTGGTCGCGCGTCTTGGTCTTGTACGTCCCTTGGCATATCGCCTTGACCTTGGGGCTGGCCACCAGCGGCTCGAACTCGGTGTTGTCACATGCCTCATGCTTGGATGCGCCGTTGAGCAGCCTGTGGATGACGTGGCCCAGCAGAGCCGCGCTGTCCAAGCACTCTGGGCTGGCATGCGTGACGGCGCTCGACAGCCTGGAGTGCTCCACTGCGGCGGCGTGGTTGGTGTGGTAGAAGACCGGCACCGGCGCCAGCCGCATGATGCCGCCGTTGCCCGAGCTTGTGTAGTGTGTGAGCCCGTATGCTTTGAACTGGAACGGTTTGCCCAGCATCTCACAGTGCTTCTTGTCGTGCCCATACCCCGCGATTGAATTCTTCGTAGTCCCACCGATGTCAAACGCATACGGGGCGCTGGACATGTACCCCTGAGTCAGCCAGCGCCAGTACCGCTCCATCTGGTCGGCGGCATCGAACTGCCTCTGGGTAGCCAGGCTCTCTGCCAGGCACAGCATCATGGAGGAGTCGTCGGTGAAGGAGCCCGGCGGCTTGCTGTACGTATGGCAATACTCCATGTCTGGTGTCACCGAGTAGCTGCCCCGTTCCTTGAACTGATACGGCGACCCCAAGGCGTCGGCGACAATGCCCCCCAGTAGGCTGCCCATCATTTTGTCGTGCAGTGACAGCGGCTGGAGGTTAATGTCCATGGGGGGGGGGGGGGGGGGGGGGGGGGGGGGGGGT
>NW_005435065.1:648749-660086 GCF_000147415.1 Chlorella variabilis
TGCGTTCCAGGAAGCGGGGTCGGGGAGCGGAGAGGCAGGGCCACTGAAACCCTGCAAAGCACCAGGTAGCATGAGGGATATCAGTTGCCGACCAGGTATCGCTTGCACTGAGAGGCATTTGCACAAAGCATTCTTAAAAGGAGGGCACACTCGTAGAGTTTGTCATTGACTCACCAGGTCCCGGTTATTTTGAGTACGTGGTGTGTTAAAATCGAGCAGCGAGTGCCTGGACGGCCGCGGTTGCGAGTAAACGACGGGGACTGCCAAGTCCAAGTCTGCGGTACACATTGCGTTTTGGGGCCGCGCAATCGATGTCTCTGCACCTCGGTAGTCGAGTTAACCCTGCACAAAGATCATCTGGCGAGGAAGGTGGGCGACTCTTGCTTATTCGGTGAGGTGTCTTCAGCTTAGCTTGCAAAACACAACAGTGCACTTGTCTGCATCAGGCTAACTCTGTTCCATTGACATGACATCGATGATTTGTTCCTGCTTCTGGGCGTCCAACTGTAGATGAGGGCAACTCACTCTCCCACTAGCCCTCTGTAAACCTGTGCAGGCCGTCCTCATATACTTGCAATTTCCATACTGATTGCAGTTGTTGTTCAGACGGCATATACTCATCAGGTGTTGCAGAGACTGCAACAGTAGATATCATCCATGGCAACTTGTCAGGGATTTCCTGCAAATCACAATCATGCTCATGTCGAGATGGGCATATGACACTTGTTGCTGGCCTGCGTTTTCCATGCATCACTGGAACTTGCTGCGGGTGAATGCTCTTGTTTGTGCCAGTCGCAGCAGTGAAATTGCCGACTCGTGTGGCTGTTGATTGCGGTTGGACATGCTGTGTTGCTTCCCCTCACCCTGCAGCTACCCACCGCGCTGTTCAGGTTCAGCAAAACTCGCCAAAAGTGGTTGGAGATGGCCCCAGACATCAAGCCGCAGATTTACAGAGAAGGCGACAAGTTGCTACTGAAAGTGGATGGCATGCAGGTGTGGTGGTCCTGTGTTACAGTCACCCCGCTATGATAGGCTGCGTGAGCAGACCTTGGGAAGGGGGCACACGTGATCAAGGGGCATCAAGAGAGGGGGTGGAGCATGGAGCACCCTCTCCATGGCTCCGACCACCCTCCACCCAGCTGAGCGTCCCAGGGTCACCCCACCCTGGCCCCGCTCCCCGTCCTGCCGGACACGCAACCCCCACAACGTGGTGGGGGACGTGGGGATCCTTAGGGGTGGCCTTCCATTGAATTTATATCTTTGCATGATGTTGATGATGTTATGCAACTTGTGCTGTGCAGGAGCAGGAGCCCCGCATTGTTGACCTAGTCCAGCCCCGGTGTGATCTGGAGGCACTGCGCCTCACTTTCTTTACTTCCGGATGCTTTTGGACACTGCGGTTGGGCAGCAGGCTGGCGTTTGAGAGCCTGCGCAATGCGATTATGATTTGCGTCTCCATCAGTGATCCTTTCACCAGGGATCCTGAGTCCATTTGGATGCACCGTGATCGCGCCGTCACCAGCCAGCTGTTGAGGACCATGATGGCGATTGACCAGAGCTCCAATGTCATGAAGATTTTGCCGCCTTGCAATTTGCGGCCACAGGATTGTGTGCAGAGCCTGCGGGGCATCGATACTGGGCGTTTTGCTGGTCCGACATGCCCGCCAGATGCAGAGGAGGTTGTGCGGCTCCTCCAGCCCCTGGAGTGGCTGGATGCGCTTGGGGACAGCGCGACACTGGATGCTGCACTATTGGCGCTCGAGGGTGTGGAGTTTAGCATGGAGCAGGTTGCCAGGATTCCTGAGAAAATCTTGCGCCAGGCCGCGCAGATTCGCATTCGACGTGCTGACAGCGACGAGTTCTTGGCGTTCTCAGATATGAGCCACTGGGGACAGCGCCACTACATGCGAGACCCGCCGCCGCTAGGGCGTGATGCCCCCGTCCCGCATGGGGACGGCGAGATGTACGACATCCAAAGGTGGCTTGTTGGGTCGCGTGAGAAGAACCTGAGGAAGGCGGAGTATCTCATCTGGCTAGCGCCTCCGGTGCTGGTTGTGGCGGCGCTGGCCCGCATCGGCCAAGTGGACTTCGACGCGTACGATGTCCTGGTGACCAAACACCTGGAGCTGTACAGCACGGTCGACTTTGCCATCCTGGACGCCTTGACGCGCACCGGCCACATGAGCATTGCAAGGAGCAGGCACCTCGAACTGGTGTCTCAGGCGCAGCGCATGACCATGCACAACTGCGAGACGACCGGGCCGCTTGCAACCTGGGGCACGGCCGTCAGGACCCCGGACACTTCCAGTACTTTTGTGGGCCACACAGCGAAAGATTCCGAGCGCTTCCCTGGATATGGCGTGTTCTACGGTGGCCAGGGCCCCACGCAGACGTCTGCGACCTTTGAGATGGACCAGTCCGCGGAGTACAAGTTTGAGGTGCATGTGTTTGCTAGTGATGGGCAGTGGTGGTCTGCCCCTGGGCTGGTCAGGAAACGCGCCTGGCAAGTTCCATTGCGGCCAAGCAAGGATCCACTAACCTTTTATTTCATTGCCATCAAGAAGCAGCCGGTCCCCTCCCCTCCTAACTCTCTCCATTCTAGTGCGGGTTTCAGCTTTGGTCGTTTTTCAAGTACAGATACAGATTGAATAAATAAGTGGCCAGCAGATCACTGCAGTTGGATCATTCTAAACGATTTTGAAATGACAAGAAGAACGTGTAACCTTGCTGACAAGGAATGCCGTGTACAACTCTGTAGCAAATGCAATATCACTTAGCCGTTTCCGCCGATGATCAGTGCAAGACACCCTGCTAGTTGCCCGCTGTATCTGCCACAAACCTTGTTGTACTCCAACCGTGGCGGCCAAATGGTAGGAGGCGCCTGGGCTGCTGACTGACTACGCCACTGCACAAGCTGCACTATTTTGAAAAGTGCTCGCAACCCATGCAAGCTACACGCACGCTACCCAGCGGACAGCACAACATGGACCACAGACAACATGCATGGGGCGCCCTCAGAACAACCGCTGCCGCATTGACAATACCTTCATACGCTGGCAGCCGCCAACCACTGCCGATGCCCCTGCACAACAAAACCAACACAGTAAACTCAGTCGCACACACCAAGAATGCATCAGGGCTACTCAGCAACGTCACTCACCAGCTTGTACCTGTGCCGCCGATAAGCAGTGCAACTCAGAGGCAGATCTGGTGGACAGGCGCAGGCACAGGTACAGTCGACATTGCGCAACAAACCTGCTCAGCAGGCAGGCAAGCACGCAGGCAGCCAATGACTCCCAGCCCGATGTCATGTGCAAGCAAAGCCAGGTCTGGGGCGTCTCTGGCAACGAAGCAAGTGCTGCTGTCCCGACATCTAGTCCCGGAGGGCAGCGCAGCCCCCGCCACCACCAGAACTTGCCTTGTGGGAGCTGCGTGGCAGCGCCTTCAGCGTGCGTGGCGGCTCATCCAATTGCTGCAGGTTGTATTGCCGCTCCGCTCCAGAGGCGTCTGCTGCCGCTGCCCCCGCCCCTACGTCCGACCGGTTGCGATGCAGCGCCCACATGCTGCCTGCCAGCACGAGTCCCAGCAACGCGACAGCCTGTGGCGAGAGCCGTCTGTTGTGGTGACTGCGCGGCGACGACAGGTGCGGCCTGCTGCCGCCGCTGCCGCCGTTGAGCGGCGGTTTGTTCGTCATGGCCGCGCCGCTGCCGCCGCTGCTGGTTGGCGGCGGATCAATAGCTCGGGCCGGCTACTGCATGCCTGCCACTCTTCTGCTGGGCAAGACAGCCGCGGTAGGTGTGGAGAGGCAGGCATTTTGAGGACAGTGGAGCGGGGCGGCAGAAGGTGCGGTGGAACTATAACAGAATGCAGAACACGACAGCAACCATCTCTGGGACGGCGGATTCTCAAGGGCGCCGAAATTGTACCGCGCATGCACGGCTGGAAGCGATCTGGCTGAACCAGGGGAATTTCCACCGCCCCGGCATTGAGAACCAATCTGCAAGTGTCTGTGTGTCATTCTAACCTAAGACCAGGAAAACACTCCTGCTTTGGCCGCTTGGTGCGTCCTCCCTCGCATGTCTTGTTCGTTTTTGTATCCCTAGTAGGTCTGGGGCAGACCGCAACACCAGCTCTGGCCTCCGGCGCAGGCTTAGGGCGGCTGCCGCCAGTGCCGCCAGCAACCGCGCGTGGCGTTATTCGCAGGTGCGAACGACTCTTTTCGGCACAGCTGAGAAGCATGTCGACCTCGGGGCAGCTAGTTCACTGGTCACACAACATGTGGCCATCTCTGCCGCAGCAGCGAATCGACCACCCCGCCCCAGCCCAGGCGGAACCACCTGTCCCTTTTGGACAACCAGGGCTGTCGCTGTCATCCAGTGGTGCAGTGCTGCTGTCTTCAACAAACTGTTGTTACTTGTGCCGCAGCAGGGATCGGGCAGCGATTTTTGGTGGCGACATCTCTAGGCAGACGCTCGCAAGAGGTAGGTAGGCAGCGGCCCAGCAGGGAAGGTGACGAGTTGCAAGCTGCGGGTTCGATGGGTAGAAACAATGGCTCAAGAAAAGTTGCTCAAGGGTTTGTTCTGCCTTTTCCTTCACTGATGCAATCATGTATGGACGACTTATCTCCGTCACTTGCACCGTCACTTGCACCGCTTGCCTCTTGCTGCCGATTCAGCCCGCTGCTGCCTCAAAGCAACCAGCCTCCTCCAAAGATCATTATTGCAGAGATGCAACCAGCAGGCGGTATCCATTCAGTGGCGGCAGGCGCTGCCCCTGCTGCAGCTCGCTCATGGGCCGGTGGCGGCGGACGGTCGGCAGCAAACGCAGGTGCAAGCCACTGGGCACAGCAGGCTGCTGCACCACCGACCAGATGGCACTCAGACATCAATGGGCAGCCTCACAACCATTGAACAGAGGGATCTAGTTTACAGGAGGGTGCAGCGGCTTTTGGGCATACCATGCATGCGCGCAGATGTAAGGTCGCCGGTGCTGCTTCGTATCATGCATGGAAATGAACCTGGCAGCCAACCATGTGCCGACTGTCAAGCTGTGTACGCGGGTTCGTTCCCTTCGTGGCTGAATCACTCGTCGATTGAGTCGCTCTTCAGCTCTCTTCAGGGCCCCAAAGGCCTTCTGGGACATGCTTACAACCTGCAGGCAGTTCGGCTCGTGACCAGCATGGACTCTGCCAAGTCTTTGAACCGTGTGCAATTTTCGTTGCATAGAGCCAGGAGGGACAGCTAGCACGCACCTTGGCACCGTGGCCGGCATCCTTCACTTTGTCCACCACTTGGCCGGCAAGATCGCTGGCCTTCTCCTTGCCGCTCTCACAGGTCTCCTGCACATTGCCAGCAGGGGAGAGAGGGGACGGCACGACAAGATGCAGTGGCGCATGTACCGATTCAGATAGCAGGCTGTGAATTCAGGTCTACTCTGCAGCATTGAGCTGCTTGCGCATCGTTCTGGAGGACAATGAGCAGAGAGCTTTAAACAGTTGGGATGCTGCGCAGCCCACCTTCACAGCGTTGCCAGCGGCGTTTGCCTTCTCCGCCACTGTGTCTGCCACACTGCCGGCCTTCTCCTTGCCACTCTCGTAAGTGTCCTGCTGGACGGGATGGGCAAGAGTAGCAGATGAGGCTAGGAAGTTCGCCACCATTGCTCGCTTGATTGAGCAGCACACACACCATCCTTGGCATTGGTTGCTGCAGTACACAACCGCAGCAGCAAACCATTCCTGCCCACCTTTGCAGAGTCGCCTGCGCTGGACAGGGCGTCGCCGACCTTCTCCTTGGCATCGCCGAGCTTCTCCTGGCGGTCCTCGGCAAAGTCGTTCAGCCGGTCCTTGGCGTCCTCAGCGGCGCTGCCCACACGATCCTTCACCTGCTGGGCGGACTCGCTGCAAGAGAGGGGGATGTGGAAGGGATGTTTTGTCGGTTAGCATGAGATGTAGATGTGCCAGACTGCACCATGTGGCATGTTTCATCCACCCCCGCTGGCTAGCCCCATCAGCTGTCCCCAGGCCAATGGTTGAACAACTGCCAACCTGAGGTCTCCCTTGGCGGACTCGTATGCCTGCTTGGTCTTCTGTCGCGGTCTGGTCCTGCAAGAAGACCAGTTAGAGACGGTCACGATGTAATAGCTGGCAGTGCAGGGGGCGCAGGGGGAGATGATTCAGAAGCATCGGGCTGTAATGGGCGAGGGCATGGCCACACATCAGCAGAAGTCCAGCTGCGGCAAAGCAGTCATTTTGTCGACGAGCGTCGCCAAAACGTTCTGATGGCGCGACGTCGGAAGCCTGCTGGCACCAGGCACCAGCCCTGCCACCAGCTCTCCCCTGCCCGGGCCACATGCGCAACGCGGTAAGCCTTCCTGTTGATCAGCACGGCAGACTGACTCTGTGTCCCGACGACCGCCTACCGCGAGCAGCAGCAGCAGCAGAGAACGTGATGAGATGTGCTGTCTGCTGCCCTCAGCTGATGTAACCCATGCCAGCTATACCACCACTGCACAGCAGGGACAGGCAGGGAGGTGTTGGCTCTCATCATCCAACGCC
This sequence comes from Chlorella variabilis, assembly GCF_000147415.1. Taxonomy (NCBI): domain Eukaryota; kingdom Viridiplantae; phylum Chlorophyta; class Trebouxiophyceae; order Chlorellales; family Chlorellaceae; genus Chlorella; species Chlorella variabilis. Next base: position 655,303 of record NW_005435065.1, read on the forward strand.
AAGGACGTGCATGAGCCATCAAAACATGCCTGTGTTTCCCAGGCACATTTGGCACGCCTTCATGCGCTTGCCCTGCCACCAAACGCTGCGGGCGGGCCTGCATTACCAAGCCAAAACACCAACTCAGTCGGCGCATGCAAATAGTGCAGCAGGGCTAGTCATTCAGACCAGTTCACAGGCTCGTACACAGGTGCGACCAACGCCCAAAGGTGCGATGAACAGCCTCAAGGTCTGTGCACAGCCTGCTCCTCCAACGCCGCCTTCACGCTGCTTCAGCCACGGCGTGTCAGTCGTATGGACAGCAGCCGTAATGCTGCAGGCAAGTGGCGGCATTGATGCTGCACCAAGGTTGCAGCTGTCCTGAGCGTCTTGTCGTGATATCGAGCTGCGCCGGTGCCGCTGATAAGCAGTGCAACTCCCTACTAGCTGATCATCTGACTGCGAGGCTGGCGCATCTCTCAGCTGCACCAAAGACTCACTGGCGGCTTTGATGTCGGCGCGGCCTCTCATGCAGGCGGCGCTGGCGGCAGCAGCTGTGCGGCCGGCGGTGTGGATGGCGGCGGTCAGCGCTGGTGACTGTACTCACCCGACGCACATACTGACGTGAATCAATATTCCAGGAGGGCCAGCAAGCAGCCCTGGTGCCACACACTCCACAACCCTGCAACAGGCCTGCTCAGGCAGGCAGGCAAGCAGGCAGGCAGCAAATGACTCCCAGCCCGATGTCGTGTGCAGGCATAGCCGGCCTGGGACATGTCTGGCAGTGCAGCAAGTGCAGATGTCCCGACATCAGCCCCGGCGGGTGGCGCAGCCCCCGCCACCACCAGAACCTGCCTTGTGGGAGCTGCGTGGCAGCGCCTTCAGCGTGCGCGGCGGCTCATCCACTCGCTGCAGGTTGTATTGCTGCTCCGCTCCAGAGGCGTCTGCTGCCGCTGCCCCCGCCCCTACATCTGAACAGTTGCGATGCAGCGCCCACACACTGCCTGCCAGCACGAGTCCCAGCAACGCGACAGCCTGTGGCGAGAGCCGTCTGTTGTGGTGACTGCGCGGCGACGACAGGTGCGGCCTGCTGCCGCCGCTGCTGCCGTTGAGCGGCGGTTTGTGCGTCATGGCCGCACCGCTGCCGCTGCTGCTGGTTGGCGGCGGCTCGATAGCTTGGGCCGGCTACTGCATGCCTGCCACTCTTCTGCTGGGCATGACGGCCGCGGCAGGTGTGGAGAGGCAGCATATTTTGAGGACTGATGGAGCGGGACAGAGGAGCTGGCGGGCGAATTGGAACATAATGGAGAACACGACAGCACCTTGGCGTGCCGATTTCGGCGCAGCCGCATGTGTATCGCGCATGTACGGCGAGTCGCACGATCCGTGAAACAGGCGAAATTTCACCGCCTCATCATTGAGAACCAGTCTGCAAGTGTCTGTCCGGCATTCTAACCTAAGACCAGGAAAACACTCCTGCTTTGGCGTCTTGGTGCGTCCTCCCTCGCATGCCTTGTTCGTTTTTGTATCCTAAGTAGGTCTGGGGCAGACCGCAACACCAGCGCTGGCCTCTGGCGCAGGCTGAACTGGGGCTGCCGCCAGTGCCGCCAGTGCCGCCAGCAGAGGCCCATGGGGTTGGTCGCAGGCGCGAACGACTCTTACCGGCACAGCTGAGAAGCACGTCAGCCTCAGGGACCACGGGGCAGCTAGTACACTGGTGTCAGTGACGGGCATAAGCAAGCCAGGTGCGGTGCTGCTGCATTCCCGTGCTAATGAATGCATTCCTCGACAGCAGACGTGTCATACACATCAGTTGTCTCAAGTTGCAAGCACATGCTTGCTTGACTTCAACGTTCAGTGCCTCCTGGCTCTTGGTGCTGATGCCGGCGTGTCACCAAAGGAGTGGATGCATGGCTCATGTGCTGCAGCGCCTGCCAGTCAGCCGACGCGGGGCCGGCGGCCACGTCGAGGCGCGCCGGCAGCTGCTGCTCCAGCAGCTCGACGTGGCTCAGGGGGGTGCCTGTGTCGTCGCACGACAGGCGGCGCAGGCAGCTGGCGATTGCACGGTCGCTGTCAATGTGCATCTGCGGTGGGAAATGTGGGCGGCAGAGGAAAGGATAATGTGTGGCTTGTGGCAGCAACCAGAATGCACGCGTGGCCAGTAGATCGGTCGTCAGCCTTGAGGCAAGGCAGGCAGCACTCACGAGCAGGGCCTTGAGGCCGCCGTCAGGGAAAGGGGGGTTCTTCATCACGTCATGCGCCCGGGCAAAACAGGCCGATTCGTCTGTGGCCTCACCGTCCGTCAGCAGCACGAGCGAGTGCAGCTGTGCTGCACCTGACTACGGCGGGGCGGCAATAGCGCCAGCGGTCTGCTGGGCCTGCAAACCCAGCTCCGATACTGCTGCCTCATAGACAGCACTGCACAACCTTGTGCCGTCGCGTTGCAGCCCTGATGTCCTCAGGGAGTCGCACAGCTCCAACAGTAACGCAACTTTGTCAAATGGATCTGCGTGCAAAAGGACGACCAACGGGTGGCGAGCGGTGAAAGGGGGGCAAGGGGGGGGGGGGGGGAGGGGGGAGGTCAAGTGCTGCAGGCCAAGACAACCAGCGTCCAAGCGAGCCCCCACTGACTTGCCTGGCTTGAGGAACCAGCTCTTGATGGTGCCCATGGAGGCAGCAAACGCTGCAACCATTACATGGTCACCAACAGCAGCATGCGCATCCACCATGCACACGAGCGTGGCCAGCGCAAAGCAGATGCGGGAGCAGGCAGAGGGGTGCCAGCCGGGGCTGCTGCCCATCGAGCCTGAGAAGGACAAGCGGTGTCAGGACCTGCAGAAAGGGCGGGGTCAGAACTAGGACAAGAGGATGTTCAAGGCAGTTGAGCAGTGCCAACAGCTGTGTATTTCTTTGTGCCTATTCGAAATGTCGATGCAAAAGGCCCAGTTGTTGTGTGCCTGCAGCTGGGGCTGGGGCAGGGCTGGGGCGGAGGGCACGCCAGCACCGCCCACGTGCCGCATGATGTGGTCGATGAGCTGCTGAAGATCAGCGGGGTCGGGCGGGGTATTCATCAGATCTTGAGTTTGGTCGCCACCACCCCGCATAGAACGCCTGGATGGTGTCATGCTGGGGCCGGGCGAGGCGGCTTCGAATGATGCGCCACCAAATGCAGGTGGGACGTGTGCATCGCCGCGTCGATCTGGGCCAAAGGCACCAAAGGGCATTCCTTGGCGTGAAAGAGTCCCGAAAGCTGGGCCTGCACCAGCGCCAAAAGCTTGGGCTGAAGTAATCCCAAAGGCGAAAGCTGGGGCTGTAGTACTCCCAAAGTCGAAACCTGGGGCTGCACCAGCGCCGAATGCTGGCACAGGTTGCGCCGAGCACTGCGCATAGGTGCGGTAGCCCACTCCCCCGCTTGCCGCCGCTCCAGGCATGGCGCTGGCAGCGCGTATGCGGTCGCGGGCGATGGCGCGGCGGCACAGTGGGCAGGTCTGGAGGATGGTGGGAGGTGCTGTCAGCACGCAGATGGCGTGCAGCAGGTGGCCGCAGCCCAGCGACACCGTGCCCTCCCCCAGCTCCTCCAAACATATGGTGCACTGCGCCACGCCGCCGGCACAGAGCGGCTGGTCGGGGGATGGCATGCCGCTTCTGTCGCCCGCCTGCCGCGATGTAGGTATGCCACCGCCAAGGGAGGGGTGAGCGGGAGGAGTGCCCTGTTCTCTCCTTGCCGCTCTGCAACAACATGGGAATCAGGCAGCCAAGGTGATTGTGCGGCAAGCAACGTTGCGTTTTGTGCCTGCGAGGTTTCCCGCCCCCGCCATGCCGCCACCACCATCTTGCCCTCCCTCGGCCCTGCCCCCTTGCACCCACCGCACAGGGTCAGCTCCTGGACCAGAGTATTGAAATTCAGGGAGTCCCTGTGAGATGAGGTTGTGTGTGGGCGAGATGCAAAAACATCGCGTCCCCCCCTCTTGCTTATCGCACCTGAATAGGTTTCCTCTTTGAAGCCTCCCATCAATGAAGCCGCTGCTTGTGAGTGAATTGAGGGCGTACCGACACAGTGTACCGGGAACAGCAGAACCCTGGCCCATCCGCCCAAAATTTCCTGCTGCTTTCGGAACCTTTTCGGCACGTCCTCGAAGTTTGTCGACTGCTGCAGCCAACTGCGCAGCCGCACAGCGCATGCCCTACTAGGGTACTCAACTGGTTGTGCCTGCTGTGCGGCAACCCAGCCCCCGCCCTGCGCGTCACTTCCCTAATTAAGGTGCGTGGACCGATGGGGCGGTCGATCGCGTCGGCCCATCCCCCGCCTGCGTCGCCCGAGGCTACAGGGGTGCTGCTGCCCAAGAACATGCTTGCTGCACAGACTTTGCATGTCCTGCTGCACGTGGCTTGGAATGCAGTATGTGTGCCACCATATCACTTTGAGCTAGGGTTTCTTCTCTAGCAATATCGCTGATCAGGCCCAAGCCAAGCCGCGAACCCTTGCTTGTGTGGGCTTAAAGTCTGGTAAAGCAAGAACTAGCTTGCAACATAGACTCCCCGCCGAAACGGGACGGGAACCGGGCGAAAGCAGAGAAAGCAATAAAACAGGGGTGGAGCAAGGCGACATGCAACGCAAGCAGCTGACAGGGCACGCATCGAAACGTGTGTATGACTGGCAAAGTGGCATGGCGCATTGGGGAGAAACGCAACGGTACGGGAGCATGGGCTGGCCAAACGGCAGTGCGGAACGCTAGGTCACTAGAAAAGCAGGGAAAGGCGCACTATGTATGCAATGAGGGCAGCCCCGGCTCGGGGCCGTTGAG
>NW_005435065.1:660211-674420 GCF_000147415.1 Chlorella variabilis
ACAAGTGAAGCGCAGGACGGGGTCCGGTGGATGGGAGGCAAGGAAACGCGGGGGGTTGCCACGTGCGCTACCGCCGCCGCCGCAGGCAGCACCCCTGCGGCGGCGGCAGCGGCAGCAAGCCGTGGACCCAAACGCCGTGCCGCCGCCGCCGCAGGCAGCACCCCTGCGACGGCGGCGGCAGCAAGCCGTGGACCGAAACTCCGTGCCGCCGAGTCCCGTGGCTGTGGCCGTGGGCTTCTGGCAGGAAACTACGGCCGCAGCTCGGCAGCACGGGGGCGTCGCAGCGTGACCCTGACATCTTGCACAGCATCACCAAGTCTGTGAGCCGCTTGCCCCGCCCATCGCTGTCCCTGCAGCCTGCCTACATTAAATCAGCGCAATCAGCATGTCCGTGGAAACCATCGGCCTGTGGACCAACAAAGGCGGCGTTGGCAAGACCACGCTGACCTTCCACCTCTCAACGGCTTATGCCTACCTGCATCCGGACAAACGAGTTGTTGTGGTGGACATGTGCCCTCAGGCCAACCTGTCAAACACGATGCTCACCAGCACGGAGGAGGATGGCAGTGAGTGGGAGGCAGTGGAGGCTCGCTGCCTAGAAGCGCGGTCCAGGAGTCGCCTGGGGTGGGGGGGTGGGGGGGTGCTGGGTGGTGCTGCTGCCCAGCCTTTTGCGCCGGCGCATACGCGCTGCATCATGCTGATGGCATGCTCACATGCACTTGCAGCAAGAGAGCCAGGCTCGACGACGGTGGAGATTTTGAAGGAGGCAGACGAGATTCTCCAGGCGTCACGCACTGTGGCTGGCTACCTGCACACGATGCTGAACCCCGACCCAGGCGTTTTTCGCAAGAGTTCAGGTCGCCATGCGCATTTGCTGCTGCGTATTTGCTCACAGCCTACTGTTTGGCTGTTTTGTGGGTATAGCGTGCAAGCGTGACCTGCCGCCTCACTGAACTGCCCACTGGTTTAAAGCTGCAGAATTTCTGACCCAGGTAGTTACCCACAACAAGGGCATGTCAGACAACATCTGGCTCTTCTGTGGCGACGATCGCCTGGGTATGAAACTGCAGCAATCAGAAGCAAGTCGGCCAATGTTTGAACACCCTGTTCCAGAGCTGCTTCTCAACTCAGCTTCTTGTCCCACCCCTGCTCTTGCAGATGACATGAATGCCAGGCTGGCACAAGCCATCAATGGCAATCGGGATGGGTTCAGGGATCCATTTGTCAGCAACCTCAAGCTCTTACGCCGCTTCTTCATCAATCTGCAGCAGGAGCCGGGCTGGGCCGATGCGGATATCATGGTGTTCATTGATACTAACCCTGCCTTCACAGAGTATACCCAGATGGCCCTCTGTAAGCTGCACTGCAGGCGCCAGTGCAGCCGGAAGCCCACTGTGCAGTAGAGGGTCGTATACTTTACCCTCTGCGTTTCAATCACGTTGAAGGACCTATTAATGCCATCTTGCAGGCAGCATGGACAAGTTGGTAATTCCAGTGAATGCTGACGAGTTCTCGCTGCAAGCGGTTGATTATATGTTCCGCAGGTGAGTCTCGCCAGTCTTCAAACTGTTTGCGGCAAGCCAAATGAAAATTTCTCCCTTAGTTGTCTTTCAGGCTGTGGAACATGTTTCCCAAGGACGATGAGCTGATGCGGGCAAGCTTTGTGTTGCGCTGCGCACAGTGTGCCAATGCTAGAACTGCATACTCTTACACCCTTGTCGGCTCTATACTTTCGGTTTCCTGTCTGCGCAGGACTATGTTCGGGAGTCCTTTGGTGTACGGGTGTATAACCGCATGCACGAGAGTGACAAGTCTTACCAGAGGACCCGTGACCTCCTGCCCAAGATCGCCGCCGTGGTGCACAATCGCCACAACGTTCACAAAACGCGGGCAGTCTGTGCGTTCAGCCACCTGCACAGCTTGCAGGGGGAGCGCATCTATGAGGCACACAAAGTGGCCCACAGGTGGGCCTGCCCAGCGCATTTGCAACATGGCCTGCATTTCTCCCCTTTTTAACAAGGAGTACCAAGCTTGCAGCAAATTGCTGGTAAACGCGGCTGATGCAGACTGCGAGGCGAGGACCCAAGAATGGCCGCCGTGTTTGTGGACAAGGGGCTGCCAACAGCCACGCAGTTTAATGACATCTATACAGGTGTGAAACTGCAGCTACTTGTCTAGCTACTGTGTGCGCCTTTGCGGCTTGCCATGCAGGCGCCGGCGTGAACTTGCTGCTGATTCGGCATGCTGCTGCAGCCACAATGCGCGAGATGTTCAGCATTGGCGTGGCATCTGCTCACACGGGTATCCCCCTGCATGGAGTGCGCACCAAACGCAAATCCATCCAGAAGGCATTCGACACCACTAGCATCGGGAAGGATGAACAGCTTGTCGCCGTGACCAGTGTAAGTCACAAGTAGTGACGGTGCGCCGTGGCCGCTCGTCCACTACGCCGCGGCACGGTCCATGCGGTTGCTCCGCCCCCCTTCCCCCGGTAGGATCTGCTCAAGGTGCTGGCCATTGTTCTGGACAACCCAAGCCTGTCGTCTGCAAACGATTCACGTCTGTTCGAAATGATGAAAGCCGGCGCTGTACCAATATCCACTCGCGGCGAAGTGGAACGTCTGCTGTCAACACGAACGTAGGCTGCAGAATGATTGTAATTGCATGGAGCCAGCGATCGAGTTTAATTTTGGAAGCCAACTTTCGAAGTTTTTAATCAGACATTTGTGTTTTGCCTGTTGCAGCGTGTCCATGGCCTACAATGATGCTGCTCGCATGGCAGCAGAGTGGGAGGCGCGGGATGCACTCATGAACAGTGGGCCGGGGGTGAGCATCGCTGCATTCAACCGCGCCCCTGTTGTTTGCAATCTTTTCTCCTTTTTCCCAGAGCATCGCTGGCCCCTCCCGATGCAGGCCCCACCCAACACTGCTCCAGGCCATTCTGGTGGGCGCGGCGGCAGTGGCCCTGGTGCACATGCAGGTCATCACGGTGCTGTGCGTGGTGATGGTCACAGGCGGCCACGTGAGGACAGTGGTGTTGGCGATGCTGCCGGCCCATCAAATTCCGGGCCACGCGCACTCTGAGAATACCTCAGGTGGCGGCAAACGCTTCGTGTTGCACACAATTAACTGCCAAGAGCATCGCGTGTTGAATGAAATGAGCAAGACAAACAAGAGTACTAGTGCTGCGTGCTGGAATCTCCCCCATGATATGGACCCATGAATACGATATGAACCTGCAGCTTGCAACTCATCCAGTTTCCCCTGCTGGGTCGCTGCCTACCTACCTGTTGCGAGCGCATGCCTAGAGATCGCGCCACTGAAAACCACAGCCCGAGCCCTGCTGCGGCACATGTAACAACAGGTTGTTGAAGACAGCAGCACTGCACCACTGGATGACAGCGACAGCCCTGGTTGTCCAACGGGGACAGGTGGTTCCGCCTGGGCTGGGGCGGGTTGGGTTGAGTCGCTGCTGCGCAGAGCTGCAGACATGCTGTGCAACCAGTGTACTAGCTGCCCCGTGGTCCCTGAGGCTGACGTGCTTCTCAGCTGTGCCGGTAAGAGTCGTTCGCGCCTGCGACCAACCCCATGGGCCTCTGCTGGCGGCACTGGCGGCACTGGCGGCAGCCCCAGTTCAGCCTGCGCCAGAGGCCAGAGCTGGTGTCGAGGTCTGCCCCAGACCTGCTAGGGATACAAAAAAGAACAAGACATGCGAGGGAGGACGCACCAAGCGGCCAAAGCAGGAGTGTTTTCCTGGTCTTAGGTTAGAATGACACAAAGACACTTGCAGATTGGTTCTCAATGCCGGGGCGGTGGAAATTCCCCTGCTTCAGCCAGAGCGCTTCCAGCCGTGCATGCGCGGTGCAATTTCGGCGCACGCGAGAATCCGCCGTCCCAGCGATGTGCTGTCGTGTTCTGCATTCTGTTATAGTTCCACCGCATCTTCTGCCGCCCAGCTCCATCTGTCCTCAATAATTCTGCCTCTCCACACCTGCAACGGCTGTCTTGCCCAGCAGAAGAGTGGCAGGCATGCAGTAGCCGGCCCGAGCTATTGAGCCGTCGCCAACCAGCAGCAGCGGCAGCGGCGCGGCCTTGACGCACGAACCGCCGCTCAACGGCGGCAGCGGCGGCAGCAGGCCGCACCTGTCCTCGCCGCGCAGTCACCACAACAGGCGGTTCTCGCCACAGGCTCTCGCATTGCTGGGACTCGTGCTGGCAGGCAGCGTGTGGGCGCTGCATCGCAACCGGTCGGATGCAGGGGCGGGGGCAGCAGCAGCAGACGCCTCTGGAGCGGAGCGGCAATACAACCTGCAGCAATTGGATGAGCCGCCTTGCACGCGCAAGGCGCTGCCACGCAGCTCCCACAAGGCAAGTTCTGGTGGTGGCGGGGGCTGTGCCGCCCGCCGGGGACTAGATGTCGGGACAGCAGCACTTGCTCCGTTGCCACACACACCCCAGACCCGGCTGTGCCCGCTCACGACATCGGGCTGGGTGTCAATTGCTGCCTGCATGCCTGCCTGCCTGCCTGATCAGGCCTGTTGCGCAATGTCGACTGTACCTGTGCCTGTCCACCAGATCTGCCTCCAAGCATATGTTGCAGTGCACGACTGCCAAGGACCCCAACCACCGCGTGTGCGAGTTCACCAGCCTCATCCTGCACCGAGGCACTGCCTACTACCTGACCGACGGTGTGTGGGGAGGGGACCTGTTGTGTTGGGCAGCGCCCATCTGACAGTGTGCGAGCTGCAGCTGGCCAGCGAATGCCCGATTTGGACACTGCTGCACAATGCTCGCACAGGTCAACCTGTGCTGCTGACCGCCACTTGAGGCTCTCCTCAGCCACTGGTTGCCCCAAAACCAGGCATGCTCCAGGCAATGTCCAGGCAGAGTCGGACGCAGCCAGCCGTTGCCCGCCGCTGCTGCTGAAGCATCTGCACGGGCCATGTGCTGCTGCAGACCAGGAGCTGGAGCTGCCCACCGTGGATGTGACCTACCATCCAGCTGCAGACGCCCCCACGGTGTTGCACCGCAGCGCGGCAGGCTTCCTTCTCGAGGGCGAGAACGAGGTGTGTGGGGAATGTGCGCTTTGCCTGCCTCTGCCTGACTGTGCCTGCTGGCGTGCCCGCACCCACCCACGTGCCCCCTGCCCTTCGTGCTGCGCTCTGCAGTGGTTCAGTGTGCCGCTGTCCTGGCTGTGGAAGGTGACCAACCGGTGGGACAACTTGGCTCACCACTTTGGAGAGGACGTGAGTCGGCGCCTGCAGCAGTCTGGGTTGTGGGGTCGCTGGCACTCGGGCGCAGCTGTCTGTTGCATCCTCGTGGTGCCTCTCGCCTGCTGGCTGCCTGCTGTCCCCCGCCTGTGTCCCAGCCCCACCTTACCCCTGTTGTCTCTCCGCCCCTGCTGCACTTTAACCAGGCGGTGACCCTGCACAACACGCTGTGCCGGCACCTGGGGGAGTGCAGCTACCCGCCGCGGCGCGAGGTGCAGCTGTTCCTGCTGCACTCGCGGCAGCGCGGCGCCCTGCTGGCGCCAGTCAACGCCACGCTGGCGCGCTGCGTCACCGGCTGGCCGCCCGTCTACCGTGACGACGCGCGCCTGGAGCGCAAGGTCAGTCTGCGTTCAGGCAGCAACAGCAGCTTAAGTAGGTTTCCAATGCAGCACATGCATGTTTGTCAACAAGCAGTCTTTCTGCCATGTCTGCCCTTGAGGCGCTGTGCCTGCCTGCCTGCCGTGCCGCGCTGCAGACGGTGCTTTTAGACAAGGCCAGGTCGGGGATAGGGCCAGACTGTCACGCGCAGCGCGGCTGCTCCAGGTGTGCGCTGCTGCACCGCCTAGAAGCTGGGTCCTGTGTATTCATCCATGAGCTGCTCCTGCACACCTTCTTACTCTCACATTGTGTGGGGCGTATAATTTCCACTCCAGACAAATTCATATCACAATGATGATTGTGACTGCAGGCACGTTCAATGTATTGTTGGGGCAGGCACTGGACTTGCTGCACCATCTGGCTGCTGTGCGTGTGTTGAGCAGCAGCCATTAAATGTTGACGGAACTATGGAATTGTTAATTTGAGCAATCTTTTTCTTTCTTTTCTTTCAAAGTGGCTGTTTCTGTTAGCTTCCCTCTCAAGGGGTCTCTGAGGCCTCCCTGCGAGGCCGCTTGGGATTTCGGGCCGCTCGTTGGAGGTCGGGGAGAATTTCCTTGATGAACTCCTTTAAATCCTGGACCTTTTTGCGGAAGGTTTGGAAGTTGGGGGAGGCCATCAGTGTTTTCATCCTCTCATCATCCAGGTTATAACCAGTGTAGTTGAGATTGTAGTTAAGCGGCTTTTTGCCGCACATCTTGAGCCCGGCGGCGTGCCAGTGGCAGTACAGGTCGGCGGCAACTCCCGCCTGGGCAACGGTGTCAAAGGAACTGATGTTGATCGCCTTGTCCTTCATGACAGTCTGCCAATCGTTTTCAATGGTCGGGCAGCAAGCTTCAAACATTTGCGTGCCGTTTTTGTTCAGTTTGGGCTTGCCATTCGCCTCAATAACTGGCTCTCTTGTCAGAGGGTAATACCTCATATGGACCCGGATATATGCATGAGCCTTGACCCCACGTTTTGGGTTTTCGCCATCTTCCCACAGGACGTTGTGGAAGTTGGTGGCGTGCTCGGCGGTGTCAGCCGCCTGGGCGTCTTTGGAGGAGGGGAAAGCCATATCCGTCGCGGAAGGCATGCTAGTATCCAGCTTTACCTTCAAATTGCCCTCGCCATTGGCACTAAACAGTAGCCTATCACCTTCTCGCAGTGGTGTTTCTCGTAAACCGGTTTTTAGGTTGCCCATCAGCTTGTCAACACTGTGCTTTTGGTTGAAAAAGGTGTACTGGTACTGGTGCGCCTGATCTGCCCACAACACAATGATGTCCTGTGGCGTTCCGGCAGTAGCATGAGCAACAATCTGCGCGCCGAGCAACTCCGTTGCTAGAGTTGCTGGTACAACCAGAGAGTTGTGCTTTAAATTTGTTTGGGTCAACTTGTAACGCCATTTGAAAGATTCGCCGTTTTTGACTTTTTCCCAATTTCCCACTTTAATCTGCAAACAGCCATGCATTCTGATAACATTGAATGATACCATAGGTTAAGGGTTGTACAACATGGCATTCTTGCCTACCTTCAGATCTTTGTTCTTTTTCTGCTTGTCTCGACCGTTTAGCTTTGATTCCTTGAAGTCCTGCAGAGAGCACAGAGAAAAGAGTGCAATCCCCTGATACTTGTTTAGGGGTGGACGCTGTAGATATCAATTACCTTGTGCAAAGTGTCCACACGCTCAAACAGCATGCATTCAATGTGCGTTGCACGGTCATCTCCCATCAACTGTGGGTAGGACCCGTTGCCACCAGAAGCCACGGCCTCAATGCATGCGCCGACGTCGTTGTAGTAGTACCATCCCACTTTGAGCCGTTCTGAAAGGTCTGTAAAAAAGGGAGTGTGCCGGAAAGTGGTTGGTTTGTTGAATATTGGCTCAGTTAACTGGCTCGATGGCGCAAGCTGTCAATAACTCGCCTTTCAATACACGGAAATAAGCAGTGAAGTGATGGCCCTTATGCAATATCAGTGCCCTCAGCTCATAATATGCTGTCTGGCAGCCCGGCAAGTTGAGGATAACTTGACCACAAGAACTCAAATCGACGCCGACAACTTCATCCTCTCCATCTTCTCTTTGAACGGTGAAGCAATCCAAGTTCAATGCGCGTCTGCAGCAGTCAATTGCAGACTCAGATGCTTGACGCGAATAAGCATTGTGTTGGTCAATCCAACAGCATCCATGGGCTCACTTCAAAGTTGTTATTAGCCAGTTGGGAAGAGAATTCACTTCCACCCGTCTCCTAATTGGCAACGTTGATGCGTCCGCCTGACACGATGAGCACGATTGATCCGTAACCCCAAGCTCTCCGCTTAATGCTGAGGTTGATGGTAAACATCTTGAGAAATCAAACATGTTGCCATGAGAGCCGGTCAAGGCCTTGACATCGGAGCCAAAGATAGGGACAGACCAGATCTGGTGGTTTTTGGTTGTCTCATTTCTACAAGCGGAACAAAATTCCGTCACCTTTGTCTGAAACTGATAATGCTCTAGGCTGGAACCGTCGGGTGCTGTGAATAACACCGATAGTAGTGCTTCGACGGCGTTCGTCTGTTCAGCTGTCCAGTCGCGGCTGCGGCTGGCAACATACTGGAGCACTTTTTGCTGTAGTTCTCAAAGCGAGTCCGATGTTCAGGCGGCAAATCGTCATATGTTGGAACTCCTTGTGACTGGCAAATAGCATCCTTTGTTGGTTCCAACAGTTCAAACCACGTAGCTGACACAAGATCTCCGCTATTGCCAGGAGAACACAACGTCATTGCAGCCATGACTGTGAAACTGTCGGGACCGCACGACATTGCAGTTCTATCCTGTCCTAGATGGAATCCAAAAGCTGCAGGCGCCCGATTGACGTTATATTCTGAATCATGAGGAAAAACATCCTCAGGCTCTGACAGATCGCCATCAGATGCATCGCCTTCAGTGGTTTCATTCGTAAATTTGCCCTGTAAAGAAGATTCCCAGTCTGCCCAACGCAAGCGTTCGTCCTCGCCCCGTACTTCAATGCCGTGCCTAGCGATCAGTTGCAAAACAAACTTGTTGGGACACTAGAGAGAGTAAACAAAGCTGTTGAGAGAAGACACCACAACGCACCTGTATGCCAACTGCAGCAAAAGCTGCTTGTGCCTTTTCAAAATGGATTTGAAGTCCCAGCTCTTCCTTTCTTTAAAGATGGAAATCGCCATGTCAAGAGTTTTCATACCATCAGAGCTGCAGTAGAATGGGAATAATGTTGTTGTTTCGCTTTTTTTGTACAAAAGTCAGACCAGCATGTCTTACTCAAGATTATTCAGCTTGTCTGCATCATCAACATTGTTGAGAGAGGCATTTTTTGCCCTACTCAAAATAGACAGATTACCCAACTTTCCCAGCATAAGACGATGCTTAGGCTTGCCCTTGGGTCCAAAATCTGCCGTCCACTTTGAATTTTCACCAGGATTCTGCAGAGCTCCAGGACACGCATATGCAAATAATTTGCCTGCCTGTGACTTTGTCTCTTGCAAGATACATGCCTCAAATCAGCATACCTTTGGCAAAATGTGCTCTACGGTAATAGTGCCTGTCCACAGCTTGCTTCTGCCGCCATCCGAGGTGGATGGACGCATGCATTGCTCAAGTTGAAGCAGCAACGAGCGTGCAAATACTGTTGAGACGTCGGTTACCGTCCCATCCTTGTTTACAATGCTCTTTGCGACATCTTCACAGTACAAAGCTTTCATAGCACTGCAGCGAAGCACAAACAGTTGGAAATACAAATGACCACTTTAAAATTGTATCTTGCGGAGACATATGACATGATTGCCTGCCCGCTTACCTGTCAAGATCTAATTTTCCCACTGCAGTGGACAGGTGGTCGTCTGCTGTTGTGATTCCTTGGTTGCATGCTGCTTCTATAACTGAAGCCAGAAATTTGTACGTGTGAATGTTCTTTTTTTTGCTGCAGGTGTGGGTGCAAAGATTGGCAGGGAACTGGTGAGAGGCAGAATCATTGTCAATCAAGATCCACAGCATCAGATGACATGCCCCTTCCCCCCCCCCCCCACACCCCCCCCACACACACACCTCCACCCTGGCACACTCCAGCTGAATAGGACATAGCGCTCCAGAAGTTTGAGTGATTCCGCCAAGCTTTTACGCTGGTTTGTTGAGTCTGCATTTGTACAGCATTGAGCGGTTGAACATATAAATACTAGATTAGAAATAAAGTCAAAACCGGTAACGCACCATCCACCGGCAGTACTTCCAAGTATTTCCAAATGATTGCAACAGCAACCGGGCGCCACTGGCGTTCTGGCAAACTGTAGGCAAATGCATCTGGGCAAATGCATCTGGGCATCATGATACAAAAACATGACGCAACGACAATAGCCTGCTGACATGCAGAAGTACCTCAACAAGTTCAGCAACGGCACATCGATATGCATGTTTCCCTTGATAAAAAGCGGCATAACACCATCATGCTTGTAGACTTCACGGGTAATCATGGTGGCATATGCCCGGGCAAAAGATTTCAAAGTATACCCAAAATCACCAAGGTTCCACCCAGGTTTGAGTTGCTGTTCCGAGCGCCACTGAATGAAATAATCGGCCAGCTTGTCATCTCGATTGTCAAGTCGTTCACAGAACCCAGCCTTAGCACGCTGCGTTGGTCAATTGCACATCATGCGAGTAAAATTTCACACAGATAACCTGCTTTCCCGTTCCTTCGGGCGGCGGATTGCCTCACCTGAATGACATGAAAATGCCGAAGGAAGTCAGTCATGAGCTCATGGCTTAGAATGGCCGAATTTGATGAGTTCGGCCCAACGCCAAGGTAATAGAGCCACTCAGAGGTACGTTCCTTGATTAAGTTGTCGGCCACCGCGCCGAACAACCTCTCGCAGTCTTTAAAGCATTCCAAAAACTCTTCACAACCAGTGAGCCGTCCTTGCTGGATACAGGGAAATGGGTGGTAAACACTGCCATGCAGTTTTTTAGACGTTTTTGCGTTTCAAAGCTACATTCTGGGTTTGTTTTATTGCCTACCCCTCCAATGTTGCCAACGAAGATCACTTTAATGATGTCTGCACTTGTGAGCGGAACTCTCATGGTTTCCCGGTTATAGTTCAAAAACGTATCCAATGCAAGCTGGCGATTGGTGGTCAATGTTGTAGTCCAATGCACCCGCTCATCCATGGTTTCTAAAAACTCCAGCAACCACCTAGCTCGATCATTATCATTTGTCAACTCTTGCGATGCCAACATTTCATCAAACCATCTGTTAATGCAAATTGCGTTGGAATGTTCTCGTGTCTGATTGCGAGCATTCTTGGCGTGCCGCAACAAATCATGAAGCACGCGGTCTGGCTCTTGAAAGGTGAACAGCCTGCCCAGTTTGGTGTCCATAAAACTCCCCCTTAAGCTCGCGCGTCCCAACAATACCCATTTTTGCGAGCTTACTTGGTCCTTATAACTGAACCGTTGGGAAATTGTTTCTGCTGCACTTCTTATCTTGAGCGACAATGTTGGTTCCAATCCTACCGGAGGCTCCAGAGCTGGCAGGTAAAGCTTGTGCAGTTTAAGCTGTAGAACAGCGTAAATAATCAAGAAAGTTGTTATTCTCTGTTGGCCATCAATAAGCTCCACGCTTCTACAATGCCCTGTGTACCACTCGGTGTGAACCTAAAAATAAGGAAAACGTCACGATACTGTTTGTATGAATTAGCGTCTGATGTAAATCAGTCATAACATAAAGAAGTATATTTACCCCAATGTCGCTTTTATGAATTTCCAAAACAACTATTTCTCCCGGTTTAAGATAAGCTTCTGAAGAGCGCTTCTTTTTCTCATCGGCTCGAAGATGAAGCATGACGGTATGCATCGAGTTCAAAAGCCTGAAGTTGCCAATGTGAACATGCGGCATTCAGCTGTAGAGAGACAGAGAAGTCGATGGTGATCAATGGTTACTTACCCCTCGGCTTGTTTATTGTCCCACTTGTAGTCACGTTGATAGGCTTTCACGCTGTAACGGAAGTTCTTATGGTCGAGCCATACCCTTAGTGGTTGCGTTGTTGACAGGAACGGCGTGTGCTTGCATTGTTTGGCCTCAAGTTGTTGCGCCTCCTGGGTAAGTTTTTCCGCGAGCTCAAAAGCGCTATGGCTAGCTTTCAACAATAGCATGTTATGGTCTCCCTGATGTATTGAGGCGTTGGCAGGCAGTGTCGGTTTTGTGATTTGCAGAAGGTTCTTTGCCCCTTCCACTGCTTTTTGTGCGCACATGACAAGATGGGCAAGGTGTCCCTCAGCTCTGTGTAAGTTGCTCAGCTGGATCTGCATTATGTTTAATTTAGCTTCTGCGTTGTCAACGAAGGGCGTCGTGTCATCTTGGCGCTCTTGCAATCCACTGCTGGTGCCCACCATACTAGTAGAATCAGCGCCAGTGGGCCCAGGGTTGGGTTCCACCCCAGCTCTTAAGAGCAGGGTATTGTGAATGGCACCAGCAAGGCGGGTTGCCAGCCAAGGAATGGGTGCATCTGGCATTTGTTCTGCAGTTGCTTGATGTCAGCATTGGGAGTGTGCATTGTACCCTAACACAGTAACACAGTATTGGGATTCCATGTGTATCAGGTATCAGACGCAGCAAAGCTTACCAATTGGCAGGTCGATTTTAGAACCACTCCTGTCCGTGCTGGGGGTGTGCATCTCGACACCAACCACCACTGTTGCACTGCATTGCAAGCGTGATGTGGAAGCTCAAAAACATCACATCGGTTAGCGACCATGTCACATCAGGCAATTAGAACTCCTGTTGCACCAACCTGCAAGTCATCTTGCTAGTTAATGTTGTGAAAGGGGGACAAGATTCTCCCCGGCCCGGCGTTTTCAACAGCTCTTTTACTGCAAACGGGCAGTATGTAAAAGGCGGTTGGCCCCTTGGCAGGTCCAGGCAGCAAACAGCACACATGTCTGCTCAGCATCGTTGTCTTTTTTGAGCGCGCACATGTTTCAGCATCAGCAAAACTCACCTTCAACCTCAAACATAGTGATGTTTATACTCCTGGAGCACCTTCGTGCCTTTCTGCCAGCAGTGCAGGTGGCACCCTTCATCTTGCTCCACTGGTTGCGTCCACTGCCCCTTGGACCGTTGTTTGCCGGACGATTGGCCAGTTTGAGCTGCCGCGCCCGCCTCCTGCGCCGCAGCGCACGGGCCCGCTCCGCCTCCTGCCAAGCCCTCCATGCTGGACGCTTCACAACACACCGGCCTTTTGCCAGCGCCTGCTCAGCAACCATGGCCTGCAGCCTGCTCTGCGCTTCAACCTCCCGCTGCTGCAGCACAATCTGCTCCTGTTGCTGCCGCTGCCATTGTGTCCTCCACAGCTCTTGCACCCAGGGAGCTGGCTCAACTCCTGCGCAGGGGGGATTCACCACAAACAATTCAACAGCAGCATGGAGAAATGAAATCAGGGAACGCAAGCAGCCGTATGTGCCTGTCCACACCTTGCCGAACAGGAGAAAACAGTGTCAGAACACCTGTCTGGCTGCAGCCGCTCACCTGACTCAGCAACAATGTTTGACTTGTGCACATGCAAGACTGAAGCATCTGTGTCCAGGACAGGCTCTGCAGGCAAGAGAAGGCAAGCATATCTGAGTGTGCGTAAAGTGGACATGTGGAGTGGATGCAGACAGCTGGGATACCAAACACTTGCTGCAAACTCAATGCAAGTTAATCATGCATGCTCACCCGCTGCAGGCGCCAGCTCCAGGATGGAAACCTGCACCGTGCCAAGGCCTGGTGCCCGCACCGCCAGGTCGCAGGCAATGTGCTCTGTCAACTCTGCCAGGCTGCCTAGCTGGGCGCTGTACGCGTCGCTGCCGCCAAGGCCCAGGCTGTCCAGGTACACAAAGCGGCCCTTGCCGCTGGCTGCCAGCTCGTCCAGCTGGTCTGCCACCACAGGCCTGTAATGGTTGTCGCCGCTGGTCACGAGGGCGAGGCCCCTGACTGGCGGACCTGGCTGCAGCAGGATCTCGCGCAACACTGCCTCCAGCTGCTGCTCAGCCTCTTTGCTGCCAGGCACGTATGCCAAGTGCCAGCCAGACACGACATCCACCTGGCACATGTCAAAGGCCTCGGGTCCCAGGTAGCCATCCTCGTCGCCCAGGCCAGCCTTGATCGCCTCGGCGTAGGTGGCTGTGGACTGCTCGATGAGCTGTGGGAATCTATTCACCACACTGGCCACGCCGTGGGAGCACGCATGGCGCACAGCGCTAGCTGCGACGGCCAGGCACTGTGGCCGCTGCTGCCGCACGCCAGGATACACGCGGATACCGCCCATGTGAGGCAGGCGCGGCAGGGTGTTGTGCAGGATGCCGTCCGTCTGGGTGGTAATTTTTGCTGTGTCCCCCGGCGCCATCGGGAGCAGCCTTCAAGTCGGTATGAAGTGAGCGACTGCTGCAGCAATCAGGCACCACACCCCAGCGTGAGATGAGAGGGCAGAGCAGCCTAGCTGGCAAGCGGGGGCTCTTTGGGCAGAAGGGGAACCTCCTGGGGCATTATTGCCATGTGCAAGCAACTGCAGGGGGGGGGGGGGGGGGGGGGGGGGTC
>NW_005435065.1:674470-690437 GCF_000147415.1 Chlorella variabilis
GGGGGGGGGGGGGCTGCCCTTCTCCACCCCCGTCCCTCGACACCGCCCCATCGGTTCACGCACCTTGATCAGGGAAGTGACGCCGCAGGGCGGGGGCTGGGTTGCCGCACAGCAGGCACAATTGGGTACCCTAGTAGGGCATGCGCAGTTCGGCTCCGTCGTTGGCTGCAGCAGTCGACAAACTTCGAGGGTGTGCCGAAAAGGTTCCGAAAGGAAGGAGAAAGGAACTTTGGGCGGACGAGCCAGGATTCTGCCGTTCTCCCGGTACACGGTGTCGGTACGCCCTCAATTCACTTTAGCAGCGGTTTCAACGATGTTGTTGGAGGATTCAAAGAGGTACCCTACGCAGGTGCGAGAAGTTGGAGGGAGGAACGGGATGTGTGTGTCTCGCCCGAGACATCGCTCAAGAGGTTTCAAAATTGACGAAGGACTCACTGAATATCAATACTAGGATCCTGTGTGGTGGGGGGGCAGGGGGACAGGGCTTAGGGAGGGGAAGATGCTGGTTGCGCTACCGCCGGCGGCGTGGCGAGCTCGAGGGCGGGAGACCTCGCAGCTGCAGGCACCTGCAGGCACAAAAACGAAACACCGCCTGCCACACAATCACCTTGGCTGCCTGGTCCCCATGGTTTTGCAGAGAAAACAGCACCCCCACCCTGCTCCAATCCTCCCTTGGCGGCAGCATACCTACATTGCGGCAGGCGGGTGACAGGGCCAATCTTTGGATCATGAGATCGACCGATTGCACCGCACAGACCCGGCAGGCCCCGCAGCCCTCCGGAGTACTCTCTGAGTTATCCGCGGTTGCATGCCAGGGCTACACGAAGAGGGGCACTCGGTGCAGGAACAAGGCAAAGATTGGAGGCTTGTGCTTGATCCACGCGCTGTCCGGGATTCTGCGTGCACAGGAGCCTCAGCCTACGTGCCAGGCCTACACAAAGAAGGCCAGGGGTCCGCAATGCACCTGCCCCGCCAGGCTCGGCAGCAAGTGCTGGCGCCACGCGGTATCCAAGACGCATCCTCTGCCCCTCGCCCGGACCAGCCCCCGCAAGTCCCCGGAGTGCGACATCAACAGCATCCCACACCGGACTGGGCGGAGCAAGCCTGCCGACCTGGATGTAAAGATAGAGCGCCAACACTCTAGCTTTGAGGTCTCTGGAGTCAAGGGCTCATCGGAAGACAGGCCCCCAGCCTTCCACCCACGCGCATCATGGCTGAGCATATGGACTCTCACGACCAAGTCATCGGCATCACCATTATGCTGTGCCAAAGGGTGCATGAAGACATCAACCGATGGCGCGCACGTGTGGAGGTGGGACGAGGCGCTGGGCAAGTTCAACAAGAAGGTGTGCTACATCGTGCCCACATGCCGCCCACACAACAGTAAGATATTTGAGTACCCCCGAGGCTACTTCCACACCAAACCTGGCATCTGGGTCATGAGTATGCTTCCCCACGCGTGTTACCATGACTTCCACATTGATCACTGACGCAGCCTTACATAGAACAATGCATAAAATCAAAAGTCCATTTACAAATCCAGCACCAACTCCCCTTGCCTCAGTTGGCTTTGTTATGCTTGTTCAGGGTCTGCTCTACTATCCTATCACGTTGGTGCCGTACAGGTCATTGCTTTATTGGTGCGTTGTCTTCGGACGTCAGCAGGGTCTGGCTCAGCACCCACACCGCCCTGGCGTGCTTCTCAGCTGTGCCGAAAAGAGTTGTTCGCTCCTGCGACCAACGCCACGGGTGGCTGCTGGCGGCACTGGCGGCACTGGCGGCAGCCCCAGTTCAGCCTGCGCCGAAGGCCAGCGCTGGTGTTGCGGTCTGCCCCGGACCTGCTAGTGATACAAATAAGAAGAAGGCATGCGAGGGAGGACGCACCAAGCGGCCAAAGCAGGAGTGTTTTCCTGGTCTTAGATTAGAATGCCGCACATGCACTTGCAGATTGGGTCTCAATGCCGGGGCGGTGGAAATTCCCCTGCTTCAGCCAGAGCGCTTCCAGCCGTGCATGCGCGGTACAATTTCGGCGCCCGCGAGAAACCACCGTCCCAGCGATGGTTGCTGTCTTGTTCTGCATTCTGTTATAGTTCCACCGCATCTTCTGCCGCCCAGCTCATCTGTCCTCAATAATTCTGCCTCTCCACACCTGCAACGGCTGTCTTGCCCAGCAGAAGAGTGGCAGGCATGCAGTAGCCGGCCCGAGCTATCGAGCCGCCGCCAACCAGCAGCAGCGGCAGCGGCGCGGCCATGCCGCACGAACCGCCGCTCAACGGCGGCAGCGGCGGCAGCAGGCCGCACCTGTCGTCGCCGCGCAGTCACCACCACAGGCGGCTCTCGCCACAGGCTGTCGCGTTGCTGGGACTCGTGCTGGCAGGCAGCGTGTGGGCGCTGCATCACAACCGGTCGGACGTAGGGGCGGGGGCAGCGGCAGCAGACGCGTCTGGAGCGGAGCGGCAATACAACCTGCAGCGATTGGATGAGCCGCCGTGCACGCTCAAGGCGCTGCCACGCAGCTCCCACAAGGCAGGTTCTGGTGGTGGCGGGGGCTGCGCCGCCTGCCGGGGACTAGATGTCAGGATAGCAGCCCTTGCTGCGTGGCCAGACACGCCTCACACCCGGCTGTGCCTGCACACGGCATCGGGCTGGGGGCCATTAGCTGCCTGCCTGCCTGAGCAGGTCTGTTGCATAAGGTCCACTGTACTTGCTCCTGTGCCTGTTCACCAGATCTGCCTCTGATCGTGTGTGCAGTGCACGTCTGGCGAGGACCCCAACCACCGCGTGTGCGAGTTCTCCAGCCTCATCCTGCACCGAGGCAACGCCTACTACCTGACTGACGGTGTGTGGGGAGGGGACCTGTTGTGTTGGGCAGCGCCCGTCTGCCAATGTGCGAGCTGCAGCTGGCCAGCGAATGCCCGATTTGGAGACTGTTGCAGAACGCTCGCACTGGTTGCTTGGTGTTGACCACCACTTGATACTCGCCCTAAGCCACTGGTTGCCCGAAACCCTGGATCAATTCTGGCGTGCTCCAGGCAGTGCCCAGGCGGAGTTGCTTGTAACTGCTGCTGAGGCATCTGCGCGGGCCATGTGCTGCTGCAGACCAGGAGCTGCAGCTGCCCACCGTGGATGTGACCTACCATCCAGCTGCAGACGAAAAGTACGCCCCCACGGTGCTACACCGCAGCGCGGCGGGCTTCCTTCTAGAGGGCGAGAACGAGGTGTGTGGGGAATGTGCGCTTTGCCTGCCTCTGCCTGACAATGCCTGCTGGCGTGCCCGCGCCCACCCACGTGCCTCCCTGCTCTTTGTGCTGCGCTCCACAGTGGTTCAGTGTGCCGCTGTCCTGGCTGTGGAAGGTGACCAAGCGGTGGGACAACCTGGCTCACCACTTTGGAGAGGACGTGAGTGGGCGCCCGCAGCAGTCTGGGTTGTTGGGTCGCTGGCACCCGGGCGCAGCATGCCTGTTGCATCCTCGTGGTGCCTCTCGCCTGCTGGCTGCCTGCTGTCCCCCGCCTGTGTCCCAGCCCCACCTTACCCCTGTTGTCTCTCCGCCCCTGCTGCGCTTTGAACCAGGCCGTGACCCTGCACAACACGCTGTGCCGGCACCTGGGGGAGTGCAGCTACCCGCCGCGGCGCGAGGTGCAGCTGTTCCTGCTGCACTCGCGGCAGCGCGGCGCCCTGCTGGCGCCAGTCAACGCCACGCTGGCGCGCTGCGTCACCGGCTGGCCGCCCGTCTACCGTGACGACTCGCGCCTGGAGCGCAAGGTCTGTCTGTGTGCAGCACCAACAGCAGCTTAAGCAGCACATGCTTGTTGTTTGTCAACAAGCTTTCTTTCTGCCATGTCTTCCCTTGAGGCGCCGTGCCACCTGCCTGCCGTGCCGCGCTGCAGACGGTGCTTTTAGACAAGGCCTGGTCGGGGATAGGGCCAGACTGTCACGCGCAGCGCGGCTGCTCCAGGTGTGCGCTGCTGCACCACCTAGAAGCTGGGCCCTGTGTGTCCATGCCTGGCTTTGAGGGCGCCCGTCAATATTCAGCAATGTGTGCATGCATTCTGCCAAACTGCCCCCACACCAACATGTGCCCCCCCCCATCCCTCCTGACTTGCTCATCCACAGCGAAACTGAGTATGGCGCGGAGCGGCAGGACAAGCGTGCGGGCATGGCGGCAGACGCGCTGCAGGTGTGGCGGGAGCGGCTGGGCGCGTGTTACGGCCTGGACGTGCACACGCCTGCCCCCGTGCAAAACAAGATTGTCCTGATTCTGGACAGGCCGTATGAGGCAGGTGGGTGGGCTGGGTGGATGAGTTGATGGGTGGGGTGTGGGGGCAGGGCAAGGCACTGTCCTGCCAGGCGTGCGCTTTTGAGCGGCGGGCCATGTTTTGAGTTGGCCTGCATTCGGTCAGCCAGCCGTGCATGCCCCTCCGGCTCCTTTCTCATGCTTACCACTCCTGCTTTACACTGCCCTTCAGGCCGCCACATGCTCAACGTGCGCAGCGTGGAGAAGTTTGTGCGGCAGCGCTTCCCCGGGGACGATGTGCGGCTGCAGTACTTTGAGGTGAGGGGGTGGAACGCACAGCAAAGGAATGACCACACCAAACAGTCCACCCCAGGATGCAGCTGCCCTGGCCTGTGCATAGCCTTGTTTCGCACCCTCATCAGTTCGCTCGCACCCCCCTTTTTTGTGCCCCAACCATTCGTCGCAACCTCTCACCACAAAGATTTGTCACTATCTCGCACCCTCTTTTGTACCCCTGCAATGCGCACTTGCTCGTGCACCCCCCTGTGTGCAGGACGTCCCCTTCCCCGACCAGCTGCGCATCATGGGCAGCGTCAGCATCCTGGTCATGGTGCACGGCTCGGCCATCGCGCTGTGGCCCTTCCTGCCCCCCAAGGCGGTGGCCATCCACATCTCGCCAGACGCGGAAAGCACCGACTCGCTGCAGCGCGTGTGGGCGGAGGCATATGTGAGCAGGCGGGGCGGCGCTGGCGGCGAGCTGGAGGAGTTCTGTGTTTGTCCAGGTGGCGACCGAGCAAGATGTGTGCAAACAGAATGCCTGGTGGTCTCCCTCCCCCTCGCTAGGCACCCACGCATGCCTGCGCACGCCTGCCTGCCCGCACACGCCTGCAGGTGCGCTACTGGGGCTTCACGGGGCTCAGCTTTGTGCCGCTGAACAACTCCGACCCCAGCCGCCAGCACATGCGGTGGGAGGTCATCTCCAAGCAGGAGGACTACCAGCGCCTGAGCGAGTGAGGCTGTGTGTGTGTGTGTGTGTGTGTGTGTGTGTGCGCGCGCTTATTCACCCCGCCACAGCCGCAGCTGCAGATTCTGGCAAGGGGTGGGACCAGCGTAGCTGGCAGCATTCGCAGGATATGAGCGCCTCTGGCCGGCCCTGCTGTCCCCCCCTCCCCCCCACACACACTTGCCGTCCTGCAGCGCGGACAAGGTGGCGCTGCTGGACAGGGGCGAGTGCCCGGAGCAGCTCAGCAAGACGTGCAGCTTCCACTGGAAGCGCCAAGAGGTGGGTGCGGTGGGCGAGGCAGACGAGCAGGGGCCGGTGCACACCCAGCAGGTTTCCAGTTGGAATTGACTCAAGAGAGTTGCCACAGTTCTGATCTGGCTCCGTTCCGTGCCTCCCTCGGTTGCTGGCTTTTCTCCTGCAGCTGAGCCTGGTGCTGGACCTGTCGCACCTGGGCTGGGCGCTGGATACCGCAGAGGCAGACCTGTTGCGGAAGGCAGGCAAGGCCAGTGCTGCGGGGAGAGGATAGCACGCTCATGGAGGAGCATTGCCCTCTTGCAGGATTGCCTTGGCTCGTCTCACTGCTCCATGACCGAAGCGAAACCGCAGTCGCCCATACTTCTGTGCTCTGGAACTGTTTGCCTGCTCCTTCTACCGTTCTCAGCGCCCGCGTCAAGAACGCCGTTTATGTGTATACTTGATACCTTTCCAATCAAACCTGTCCGGATTTTAACCTGGCTGCACCCATCTACTGTGTTAACCCCTCTTCACACACCTTGTTGTTCCGCATGCCAATCTCATTTCCTGTTTTGATGTACACCTGTTTAACATCAACTTTACATGTCTTCTGGTCGTGTCCGTGCATGTTCGTTGTTGAAAGTGAAATGTGCTCTCAGGCAACACACAAGAATTGATGAATGCAAATGTGAATGATGCCTGCTCCCGCACTGCTGGTTGAGGCGTCAACAGTCGCCATACTGAAGCGGTGGACGGCTGCTGTGTCGGAACTGCTGCCTCATCTGAACCATCAGCGGGCGTAATCACGCCGGCCTGCTGCCTGCTGCATTGCCCGCTTCTCATTGCCGATATGTGCCTATTGTTGTGCCCGCTTCCTGCTGCAAGATGCGGCCGGTATGAGGTATGAGCGCGATGCAATGGCACATGTGGCGGCTGCGCATCGTACCCCGCTGATCATGATCCATTGCCGTTCAAACACAAAGCTGCGCTGGCAGTCAGATAACTTATCCAGTCCCGCCAGCGGCGCGTGGCTTGTGTATTGGCCTTGATGAAGGCAGGATCGAATTCACGGTATACCGTACGAAAACTCCGTCAGGTCGGAGGTGTGCGAAGACGCGCAGGTTGTGGTGTTTGCAGAGTTGCACGAAGCAGGGCTCCAAGAACTCGGGCGCAATCTTGCCAATCTGCAGAGCGTCGTGTTCCAACACAAACCGGGCAAAGGCTGCGGTGGAATCGGGCAACTCAAACTCTGCAAAAAACTCGACGGCCGCTTCCAAGAGGGTCCTCAAGTCCGGCCGAGAATGGACAAGGGGCTGGAGGAACTTGCACACACGGGGATATGCTTGCATGATAGAGGGCGAGCCACCACAGGGGGGGCACATAAGACTTGGGACTTGGGGTAGAAAGATATTCCTGGAAGAAAGTGAGCGGTTAGTAGAAAGATATATTCCTGGAAGAAAGTGAGCTGTTGTTCTGTTCTCCTGATACTACTTGCAGGTCCCCCGAGACCGCTGCGACGCCCATTTGAATGCTGCTAATTATGGCGCTGTGTCAGTCTGATTCAGGTTTCTCCTGTATTTACATGATGGACAAGGGAGTACGGTTGGATACCCATGTCCTAATGGTCCTACACACACAGCTCAAATGCATGCAGGGATCGCAAAAAACAGTCAAGAGCTAACAGAGCTTTCCACATCTGAGAGACTCGTGTAAACTGCGATTTAAGACTTTGCTTCTTTGCATGTTCTTTTGCAATAAGACCGCATCTGAAGGAAATTTGGGGTGATTGCATCCAGACAGTCAAACTGGTCTGGCATATAAACTCCGCCTAATGAGGGCGGCAAGAGCTTGAACTGCTGGGGCGAGGCAAGGGCAGGCCAGGTTGTTCACAATCACGCAACACAAATCCCAACAAGAGTTTGGGGGGGCTGTATGCCACAAAAGCGTGGGCATGGCGCACCCTCCACAGCTATGCGCTCATGCACGTGCACGTGTGAGCGTGCACGCTCACAGCTCGCCCGACCCAGATCACCGCACACTCTGTGAACTGTGTCCTGGCATGCCAGCCCCGCCCGCCAGCGCTCTGGAATGGCGCTCACGCCCCACAGCGCGCCCGCCATCTGCCACGCGGCCATCAAAGGGTTTCTGTCGCTACATGATCTGCCACCCCGGGAATATCTTCGGCGTGAAACTTCAGTTGTTCCTGCCACAGATGCAATGGCACAGACGCAGGTACAACAATACGCAACAAACCTGCTCAGGCAGGCAGCAAATGACCCCCAGCCCGATGTCATGTGCAGGCACAGCCGGGTCTGGGGCGTGTCTGGCAACGAAGCAAGTGCTGCAGTCCCAACATCTAGCCCCCAGCGGGCGGCGCAGCCACCGCCACCCCCTGCGTGACAGCGCCTTGAGCGCTTGTATTGCCGCTCCGCTACATCGGCGTCTGCCGCCGCTGCCCCCGCCCCTACATCCGACCGGTTGCGATGCAGCGCCCACACGCTGCCTGCCAGCACGAGTCCCAGCAATGCGACAGCCTGTGGCGAAAGCCGCCTGTTGTGGTGACTGCGCGGCCAGGACAGGTGCGGCCTGCTGCCGCCGCTGCCGCCGTTGAGCGGCGGTTCATGCGTCATGGCCCGCTGCGGCCGCTGGACCTGGTTGGCGGCGGCTCAACAGCTCGGGCCGGCTACTGCCTGCCTGCCGCTCTTCTGCTGGGCATGACAGCCGTGGCAGGTGTGGAGAGGCAGAATTATTGAGGACAGATGGAGCTGGGCGGCAGAAGATGCGGTGGAACTATAACATGATGCAGAACACGACAGCAACCATCGCTGGAACGGCGGATTCTCGCGGGCGCCGAAATTGTACCGCGCATGCACGGCTGGAAGGCTCTGGCTGAAACAGGGGAATTTCCACCGCCCCGGCATTGAGAACCAATCTGCAAGTGCATGTGTGGCATTCTAACCTGAGACCAGGAAAACACTCCTGCTTTGGCCGGTTGGTGCGTCCTCCCTCGCATGTCTTGTTCTTTTTTGTATCACTAGCAGGTCCGGGGCAGACCGCAACACCAGCGCTGGCCTTCGGCGCAGGCTGAACTGGGGCTGCCGCCAGTGCCGCCAGTGCCGCCAGCAGAGGCCCATGGGGTTGGTCGCAGGCGCGAACGACTCTTACCGGCACAGCTGAGAAGCACGTCAGCCTCAGGGACCACGGGGCAGCTAGTACACTGGTTGCACAGCATGTCTGCAGCTCTGCGCAGCAGCGACTCAACCCAACCCGCCCCAGCCCAGGCGGAACCACCTGTCCCCGTTGGGCAACCAGGGCTGTCGCTGTCATCCAGTGGTGCAGTGCCGCTGTCTTCAACAAACTGTTGTTACATGTGCCGCAGCAGGACTCGGGCAGTGGTTTTCAGTGGCGAGATCTCTAGGCTTCCCAGCCAACCAGCGCACGGGGATTTTTTTTGGCGGAGATGCAACCAGCAGGCGCTTGGCAGTTGGTGGCGACAAGAAAGGCGCTGCCCCTGCTGCAGCTCTCTCGTGGGCCGGAGGGCGGGGCGGCGACGGTCAAAAGCAGTGCAGGTGTGGGCGTGAACGGCACTCTCGGCGTGGACGGCACTCTCGGCAGACGGCACTCTCAGGGGCAGGCAGCACCGGCTGTCCATTGCCAACGCCGAGCCCGAACGCAGTGTGCTACGACACCAGATGATGGGCACAGGCACGTGCTCTTCAGCCAAGCAAACAATAGCCCCGATCTGTCGCTCCTCCGTCAAGCCAGAAGCATGTCCACATCTTGTTGTAGCAGCAGCTGAGAGCAAGATGGCATGGGCCCGCGACTACTTGACGCTGGGCCTGCTGATAGCCTTGTTCGTGATGGAGGCATCGCACAATGTGGTGCCAGCTATCTCTCATGTGTAAGCCAGCTCGCACTGCCTCTCCGCCGCCGCTGCCGCCGCCGCCGCCGCCGCCGCCTCGCCGACCCGTTTGCGCTCTCTCAGCAGGTCTACTGTGCCCATCTCGGCTAAGTGCCCCCAGTGCCCAGAGGCTCGTGGCGGCGCAGCCGAGGTGGATTCAAGAAGCAAGGAGCCAGCTGCGACTGCCGCTGCGGAAACACAAGCAGGTGGAAGCAGCCGCCTGTTCGTGTTGCCGCCAACCTTCGCTGATGAGCAGTGCGCACGGTCGACAGGTCGTCATCTTCAGTCACCTCTGATGTTGCCTGCATGATGCAGGCATGGTTCCAGTACCACCCAAGCCAAGTCAAGAGTCCTTTCTGCTGGCCTAAGGTACCGCAGTTGGTGCTGAACAGGCAGACTACACCCAGCTGCTCTTCTGACCACTCAGCGGCCCCCTTTGTCCACTCCCCTCCGTGTTCTCCATCCGAGCAGGTTGATGTGGCCCAAGTGACCAACGTCCGCCGCCGCATGCTATACTGTCGGGATGAGGAGCTCTGCCCGCCTGCGCCTGGGGCGGCCGCCGCCTGTTGTAGCTGCACATCCACGGCACCGCCTTCCTGTGGCACCAGGTGCGGACGCGGGGCGGGCTGTACACCTAGCAGCCTGGCTGGTGACACCGCTGCCGGGGGCGGGGTGGGGGGGGGACGCTAGCGGATGGGCCATGCCTCGGTGTGCGGCTCCCCCACCACGGGCACGTCACGCCGTGCGCCCACTCCGCTGTCCCACCCGGCCACGCAGGTGAGCTGCATTCCTGAAACACTCACGAGGGTGGCGGAAGTGAGTTTGCTGAACCCACCACGCCCTGGCAGCCTCCACACATGTACATGTGGCACCGCCTCTGTCGGCGCCGCCGACTTGGCGGCAAGCCTGCAGCCAGCGGTTGGAGGGACCTGCCACGCCCCGCAGGCCCCTTTCGACTTTCCTGGCCTCTAAACCACAGGCTGCGGGCAGCCAAAGTGGGGCGCTGAATGCACGTCCACCTGGGACAGTAATAGTAAGTTACCCTACAGCTAGGTTAACCAACTGGATGGCGGCAGTCGACTGCCTCTTTAGAATTTCAAGGCCCACCCCTCGGACGGGTTGTTTACCGGCTTATAAGTGCTCTGCAGGCTGTCGCGCGCCATCCCCGCGCCCCCACCCGTTCTGGAACCAGGCCGGCGTTGGGCTATCGATCATCGTTGTGATAAATAAACCCGTGTCGTCGCGGCGCTCAACCCGTCATCTGGTCTGACAGCGCGGTTCATCCTTGCAGCTGCGAG
This sequence comes from Chlorella variabilis, assembly GCF_000147415.1. NCBI lineage: Eukaryota > Viridiplantae > Chlorophyta > Trebouxiophyceae > Chlorellales > Chlorellaceae > Chlorella > Chlorella variabilis. The sequence continues at coordinate 685,142 of NW_005435065.1, forward strand.
CGCTCCTGCCCTGGCTGTGAAGCAGAGGTGTGCCCAATGAGGACGTCCAATTACTTTCAGGGGCATTGTGGCCGCAACCCTGGCAGCAGCAGCGGCGGCGGCGGCGGCGATACTGCTCGCTCGCTGCGCCTTCTGTTCAGTTGTGTGCTGGTGCTGCTGATTCATCTGGGTGAGTGGCGGTACTGCAGATAGCTGACCAGGAGGTGGCCTGCAGCAGGATCTGTGCAATGGGAGTCACAGCGGCGGCATGGCAACTGCAACTATCCCTTGCCGGTCCTCCCGGACAACACAATTTGCTGCGCCACAATGTCGCATGCTGAATGGCTGACACGTGGATGCACTGCCCTGGGTGCCTGCGCACTTGCCGCAGGCATGCCGACGGTTGTGGATGCCGCACCAACGTGAGGCGGCGGGTGCATACTGCTGGGTTGCACGCGACGTCGGTAGGGCATCAGCAAAGAAATCGTGCATTCTTGTTGGATGACATGCAGGCCACCAAGACCACGACCGCCGCGTCCCAAACCGCCTCCACGGCCGCGGCCGCCTTCGCCTCGGCCGCCGCCACGCCCAAAACCGCTGCCCAGGCAAGGAATGCAAGAGCACCATGTTCCCGGAGTTGTCTGCCTGCTGCTGCGCATGCTCCTGCTCGAGCTTGGCGCTGCTGCAAGACACCTGCGACTGTCTGCAGGGCAGGCAGCACTCCTGTTTTCCAAACATAGGCACAAAGAGGTGATCTTGTTTATTTTCGTGCTTGTGAGATGGTTCCTGGTCGCAGGCCAAAGCCGCCGCCAAGGCCAAAGCCGCCTTCCCCGCGCCCGCCAAAGCCACCGCCCAGGCCAAAGCCGCCTTCTCCTCGGCCCCCGCGTCCACCCCCAAGCCCGCGGCCCCCAAAGCCGCCACCAAGCCCGCGGCCACCTTCCCCCCGGCCCCCTCCATCTCCGCGTCCGCCGCCCAGGCAAGCAGTGCGGGGGAGCACCGCATGCTGGCAGAGCTGTCAGTCTGCCTCTGTGCAGAACTCCCATCCTGCACCTGCTGGTCGGCTGCCAGCCACGTGAGGCCTGGCTGAGCGGACCTCCTGAGTGTGGCCGCCACCCAGTTGTGCTCGAAGTGTGTCGGCACCCAGGACGCCCCTACACTTCTGTCCGTCACCAGCCTGCCATGCCCGACCTGTTTCACACGTTGCAGACCAAAGCCGCCATCGCCTCGGCCGCCCTCCCCCAAACCACCTTCGCCCGAACCCCCGCCCCCACCCTCGCCACTTCCCCCCAGCCCGCCTCTACCCTCTCCTCCGCCACCCAGCCCCACACCTCCCTCACCACCTCCACCCTCTCCCCAACGTGCATCGTGTGCCATAGGCCAATTTTCTGCAGATGGACTTGCACCATGCCAGGTAATGGTGGCAGCCGTAGAGTAGCCATAGCCGATCTGGTCAGCACAGTGGGCCGCTATCAGGCAGGCATGTGTGCCCGCTGTTGCACCTCACCAAATCGTTGCTCTCTTCGTCCCGCTGCCGCCACAGAACTGCCCGGCCGGTTCATTTGCCAATGCCACGAGCTCCATCCAGTGCCAGCCATGCCCGCCTGGATCTGTTTCCGATGAACCTGGCTCGGCATCATGCATGGCAAGCAACAGCAGCTGGCCCTAGCATTGCAGCAAGCTGCACCTATGCGGCAACTGCCTGGTGCGCATGTTGTTGCTGTGGCACACTTGGTTTGCTGGTACCTACTTGCGCTGGCTCCCCCTGTTGGCCCATCTGCTCCCTGCCCTGCTTGCTCTGCTTGCTGCACCCTGTGCCTGCTGCAGCCGTGCCCGATTGGCAAGTTTTCCAACGCCACAGGCGCCAGTGCCTGCCAGAACTGCCCTATGGGCACCGCATCCGGCTATTCCCAGCCTGTCACAAGCTGCGAGGTTGGTGTGAGCGGCGGGATACGATGAGGCCACTCGGGGTCCTCTTTCCGGCATATCCCTGACTCACGCCACTGCCTGTTCCGCGTATGCAGCCCTGCCCTGCTGGAACCTTCCAACCAAACGATGGCCAAGCCACTTGCCTCACCTGCATCCCTGGGACATACCGCAACACATCCGGCTCAATTTCCTGCCTGTTGTGCCCACTGGACAGCTTTGCTGACACCTATGGTTCAACCAGCTGCCAGGTGTGGGGCAGCTGTGGCTGCGACCTTGCTCTGTCCCTGGGCCACGTGCTGGATGGATTCCTGGACAATGCCCACAAAACACGAGGTCAATGCTGCGCTCCTGCGTGCACTGCTCACCAGCCTGCCTCCCCTCCCTGGCTGTGCAGAGCTGCCCGGCGGGCACTGGCACTAACAGCACTGGTGCCTCTGCACAATCTGACTGCCTTCCCGTGAGTGTGGGTGGGCTTGGTCGGTGGTTTGGGGGCTGTGTGGTGAGTGGCTTGGCTTCAAGGTGCGCTGATGGCTGTGCTGCAGGTCTGCCCTGCTGGGAGCTTCTCCGCGACAGGGAAGGAGCCTTGCCAGGTGGGTTTTGCCCTCGTCTGGTGCGCATGTTGTTGCTGTGGCACACTTGGTTTGCTGGTACCTACTTGCGCTGGCTCCCCCTGTTGGCCCATCTGCTCCCTGCCCTGCTTGCTCTGCTTGCTGCACCCTGTGCCTGCTGCAGCCGTGCCCGATTGGCAAGTTTTCCAACGCCACAGGCGCCAGTGCCTGCCAGAACTGCCCTATGGGCACCGCATCCGGCTATTCCCAGCCTGTCACAAGCTGCGAGGTTGGTGTGAGCGGCGGGATACGATGAGGCCACTCGGGGTCCTCTTTCCGGCATATCCCTGACTCACGCCACTGCCTGTTCCGCGTATGCAGCCCTGCCCTGCTGGAACCTTCCAACCAAACGATGGCCAAGCCACTTGCCTCACCTGCATCCCTGGGACATACCGCAACACATCCGGCTCAATTTCCTGCCTGTTGTGCCCACTGGACAGCTTTGCTGACACCTATGGTTCAACCAGCTGCCAGGTGTGGGGCAGCTGAGAGCTTGCCAATGCGCTTACATGTGCTGCGGCTTCCTGGTCGCTTGCTGCTTTCTTTTGCCGGCATGTGTGGCCACATGTTCCAAGCTGGCAACTGTTGCCTCACTTTGTAGGACTGCCCAGCCGGGACTGGCACCAACTCCACTGGTGCTTCCACCTGTGTTGCTACCTAGCTCATCCGGTCGGGAGCCCTTGAACCGGTCGTCAACTCCAGTTTGACGCTTGCTGTGCGCGTCCCTTACGTAGCGAAGCATGGAAGGCGCCTCGGCAACCTGACCATCCTGATAGGGCACCCACTTCCTGCAAAGAGCCTGAACTCCTTCAGGCAAATGTTCCTCTCGCTGCATCGCGCCAGCGCGCGCGAGTTTGACTGTACCCGTGTTGCTGATTGTTTCTGTTGCGGACTGACCACTGGGGAACCGCTCTTCATAAGCGCCACCTGGGGCCAGGCCCTTGCTTGCGGCAGCAGGGTTTTTTCTTTTCTCATTGTCCATTGATGTTCAGTCTGGTTGCCATCCAGTCTTCTCTGTGCCTCCCAACGTGCACGCCTTCATTTGAATAAGAAAAGTTTGTTGTACGTGTGTGGGCAGACATACAGACATAGACCCTGGCACACACACATGTTCTCAAGATGCTTGCTTGAGCATTCAGTGCGGGTGTTGCTGCCTGATGTGTTGCAGCGCCTGCCAGTCAGCCGACGCTAAAAACATCGACTCTGGTGGGCCAGATCTCACATGGCAAAAGTTTGTATATAGCAGGCTGACTCCTTAACCACTCGGACACCCCAACAGTAACCGTTGAGGACGCGATTCGAACGCGCGCGGGTTTCCCCATCAACTCGATGCTACCGAGCATGGCTCGGCGATGGCAGAAGCCATTTTCTTATAATATAAATGCCACAAAATTCAAGTTTCACAGTTCGTCGTTGGCCGCGCGTCTGACCTGAGCCTTGACCCCCTGTGTCGCCTGCCCTCTGAGGCGGTCCCCGCCCGCCCGCCTGGCCGCTCCCCCAGCTTCTGTGCCGGGGTGGGTGGCGTCTCTGAGCCGCTTGCGCCGCCTGCTGGCGGTCCTGGCCCTTGATCCCCCTCTTTCCCCTGTCTTTTGCCCCCCGTTTCCCCTCCTCACACCTCTCTGACAGTCACTGGGCTGGCTCCCAGGCACCCTCCGCTTTCCCTGCCGCCCGCTGTGCCCGATCGGCTCCTCGCAGCCCCGCGCTCCGCCGCCCTGTCTGTTGGTTGGTTTCATACTTATATTGTCCAGAGCTAGTGGGCACGGCTTGTGTGTCCCCAGCCCTTTAAAGGGCCCGGTTCTCTGTAATCTCAGTCAGTCAGGCCGCGACGTTAAATAAGGAGCTGGATGAGTGCCGGTGGGTGATACCACAGGCACGAGTTCGAACCCCAGCCGGGACACTAGCTGGGACTTTGCCTCACGGCACCTTCGTGGCGGCATCTGGGCGGCGGACGGCTGCCCGGCAGACCGGCATGGCGCTTGCAAGACGGAGCCTCCCCGGGATGCCATCGGCGGCCAGATTTTCCTCGCTCTGGACAGCCGGCAGGGTTAGCGGGTTCGGCCCCAGCACATTAATGTGCCCAATCCCTGTAAAACACACACACACGGCCGCCCCCAGCCCATTAATGGGCATTGCCTCTGTAACATCACAGATCACAGATCACAGATCGGCCGCCGTTGTTCATCGTTCCTTGCTCGAGTCCCCCGGCGCGGCCGGGCCCCGCGCCCCCCTCCCGCTCCTCTGGGGCCCTTCTTGAGCAACACCCTGCCTTGGGGACGCAGGACGAGGGCGACCGCAGCATCGCCGGCTCGCTTGGCCCGCCAGCCGCCCATTCTGCAACTGCCCGCACTCGAGATGGCCTCCTGATGGTGCGTGGAGGGGTGCCCCGGGCCCTGCGGCGCCCGCGGCTCGGCTAGTCCGGCGAACACCCCCTCGGGCCGGTGCCGGCTCCCGGCCCGTTGTATGAGCCCCCGTGTGCCCCGTTGGTGCCCGTCCACCCCCTCTGCGACTTGTTCGCCCCCTACGACGCGTTTTGTGCGCGCCAGCCCCTCCCCCCAATTCCCGCTTCCGTGTGTCGCGGCCCCAAGCCCTGGTGCTTTCCCTTCAGCGAATTGAGACGTGGGGTGGCGTGGCTTGGCGGAGGAGCCTGTTGCCGCCGAGCGATTTGCGTTCGGGCAGGCCGCTGCTGCTGCTGCCGCCGCGTGCCGGGCGGCCCGCCGTCCCCCCCTCTTTTCGCTCACTCCGTGCCTGCCGTTCTGGTCGTCACGCCCCTACTCTCCCCCCCG
>NW_005435065.1:690487-705768 GCF_000147415.1 Chlorella variabilis
CCCGGTCTTCCCGCGTGCCGCCTTCACCTTTGCGGCCCCCGCCCGCCCGCCTGGCCGCTCTCCCAGCTACTGTGCCGGGGTGGGTGGGCCCGCTTTCTGGTGGTGGTGGTGTGCGGGTCCTCGACCTGCCCCTCCCCCCCACTGGTATGCTTGCCGCCCTTGGGCTGGCCATCAGGCGCCCCTCGCCTCCCTCCCCGCCCTTTGCGCCCGACCGCTCCCTGAGCCCGCCCTTTGCCGCCCGGGCGGTATTGCATGCTTTCATACAGTCCAGAGCTAGTGGGCACGGCTTGTGTGCCCCCAGCCCATTAATGGGCATTGCCTCTGTAACATCACAGATCACAGATCACAGATCACAGGCCGCCGGGGTGGGTGGGCCCGCTTTCTGGTGGTGGTGGTGTGCGGGTCCTCGACCTGCCCCTCCCCCCCACTGGTATGCTTGCCGCCCTTGGGCTGGCCATCAGGCGCCCCTCGCCTCCCTCCCCGCCCTTTGCGCCCGACCGCTCCCTGAGCCCGCCCTTTGCCGCCCGGGCGGTATTGCATGCTTTCATACAGTCCAGAGCTAGTGGGCACGGCTTGTGTGCCCCCAGCCCATTAATGGGCATTGCCTCTGTAACATCACAGATCACAGATCACGGCCGCGACGTTAAATAAGGAGCTGGATGAGTGCCGGTGGGTGATACCACAGGCACGAGTTCGAACCCCAGCCGGAACACTAGCTGGGACCTTGCCTCACGGCACCTTCGTGGCGGCATCTGGGCGGCGGACGGCTGCCCGGCAGACCGGCATGGCGCTTGCAAGACGGAGCCTCCCCGGGATGCCATCAGCGGCCAGATTTTCCTCGCTCTGGACAGCCGGCAGGGTTAGCGGGTTCGGCCCCAGCACATTAATGTGCCCAATCCCTGTAACACACACACACACGGCCCGGTTCTGCACTCAGGACCCGCCGCCCCCGCCGCTGGAGCCGGCCGCGCCTGGCCCCGCAGCACCGCAGCCCGCAGCCACGCCGCTGGAGGCTGCCCGCCGCGCGGCTCTCCAGTCCTTCTGGTCCCTTCTCGCTGATTTTGAGGCCCTGGGCTGTGCCCCCGCCTCTTGGGTTGACAGCCTTGGCCCTGCCCACCCCTTTTTCTTCTCTACCGGCGGCCGCGTTCGGCTCCGCCCCCCTCCTGTTCCTCCCCCTGCTTGATCGTCAGTCAGCTCCGCTGGCCCTTCCCCGCCTTTCTCCTGACTGTGCCCTCCTCACCCCTTTTCTCGTGTCCGTCTTCCCTCTTGCCCATCTTCTGCCTGCCTGCCCTGTGCCCGCCGCCTTGCTGCCGCGCTGCTCGCCTGCTGTGCCGGCTTGCATCTGGTTGCCCGTGCGCTGTCGGCTGCTGCCTGGCTGTGGTGCCCCTTGGCTGGCTATTGCGCCGTGCGAGGTGTGCTTGGAACCAGTGGAGGTGGTTGCGCTTTTCCGCAGTCACGCCATCGGGGACCCGCCGGCAGTGTGCTGCAGTGCCTGTGCGCCTGTGCTTGCTCGTGCGCTGCTGTGCCAGCCGCGCTGCCGCTCGGAGTGCTTTCTCTGGCGTCCCCCTTTCTCCCCTCTCCTCGTTGGCAGCTGGCTGCCCCCTTTTCCCGTGTGATCTGACCTGAGCCTTGACCCCCTGTGTCGCCTGCCCTCTGAGGCGGTCCCCGCCCGCCCGCCTGGCCGCTCCCCCAGCTTCTGTGCCGGGGTGGGTGGCGTCTCTGAGCCGCTTGCGCCGCCTGCTGGCGGTCCTGGCCCTTGATCCCCCTCTTTCCCCTGTCTTTTGCCCCCCGTTTCCCCTCCTCGCAACTCTCTGACAGTCACTGGGCTGGCTCCCAGGCACCCTCCGCTTTCCCTGCCGCCCGCTGTGCCCGATCGGCTCCTCGCAGCCCCGCGCTCCGCCGCCCTGTCTGTTGGTTGGTTTCATACTTATATTGTCCAGAGCTAGTGGGCACGGCTTGTGTGTCCCCAGCCCTTTAAAGGGCCCGGTTCTCTGTAATCTCAGTCTTCGTCGTCGTTGGCCGCGACGTTAAATAAGGAGCTGGATGAGTGCCGGTGGGTGATACCACAGGCACGAGTTCGAACCCCAGCCGGGACACTAGCTGGGACTTTGCCTCACGGCACCTTCGTGGCGGCATCTGGGCGGCGGACGGCTGCCCGGCAGACCGGCATGGCGCTTGCAAGACGGAGCCTCCCCGGGATGCCATCGGCGGCCAGATTTTCCTCGCTCTGGACAGCCGGCAGGGTTAGCGGGTTCGGCCCCAGCACATTAATGTGCCCAATCCCTGTAAAACACACACACACACACGGCCCCGCGCTCCGCCGCCCTGTCTGTTGGTTGGCTTCATACTTTTATTGTCCAGAGCTAGTGGGCACGGCTTGTGTGTCCCCAGCCCTTTAAAGGGCCCGGTTCTCTGTAATCTCAGTCAGTCAGTCAGTCGCCCGGTTCTCCGTAATTCCCCTTTGGGCAGCTGGCTGCCGCTTCCAGGATAATCCAGCACTAAATTACCAGCTGCAGCCTCCAAACCCATCCTTCCTCCAACTTTGATGTGCGCCCATTGTGTATAGTTTACACAGAACGAGGAAGACAGTCATGCGGCCAGCCCAAGCATGCTGCCAAGTTTAAATCATACGGAACCCATCCTCCGCCAGCGCATCGCAGTAAGCGTACCACGCCGCCGACCCTCGGACATTCGGGTCTCCAGCCCAGGACATTCCGATGGCGTGGTGCTGCTGCTGCTGGTGCACAATCGCCGCCGCTGCAGCGGCCTGCATAGCAGCCGCCTGCTGCGCCGCCTGCATAGCGGCCGCCTGCTGCGCTGCCTGCTGCTGCGCTGCCTCCATGGCGGCCGCCTGCTGCGCCGCCTGCTGCGCCACGTGCTGCTGCTCAACCACCATGGCCGCCGCCTGCGGCGACGCCGCCTGCCGCTGCTGCAGCAGCGCCGCCGCTGCGGTCTCCGCGTCGCGCCGCAGCACGGGCAGCACCTGCTCCTCCAGCTCCTGCCGGCTGTGGTCGCGGATGCGCAGCAAGGAGCACAGGCCGAGGCGCAGCAGGCACACCAGGTGGCGAGCGTGCGCATGGCTGCCCACAGCACAGCCGGCCTCCCCTGCGAGGAAGGCTGACACCACGGGTGCCACACGGCGCGCCACGTCTGCCAGCGTGCGCAGCTGCACTGCCTGCGGTGCGGCCGCCTGCTGCAGCTGCTCGCCAGCGCCCTCCTCCGCCTCCTCCGCCAGCTCATCGGCCACCGCATCGGCCAGGCCCCCAGCCTCCTGCTGGTCATCCTCATCCTCCTCCCCCACCTGCTGCTGCTGCTGCTGTGGCGGCGGCGGCGGGGGGGGCACGGTGCCGGCTGGGCACGGGCGGTAGCGGCGGCTGGCGGCGCACAGGTGCAGCTTGGCCTCCAGCCCGCTGCCATCCTCAAGCGAAACAGGCGTGCCGTGGGGCCCGTGCCTCAGGATGGCGCTCCGCGGCGTGCCCGGCGGCGCTGAGGCGGCAGGGTGGCGGGGAGGGAGCAGCGCGGCGGGGTCGCAAGCGAGCTGCTTGTGTCCAACCATCCCTGTCCAGAAAATACATGTGCATGAGATCAGGCTGCCCAGCGCAACACATTTTTGCTTAGGAAAGCAGGAGCAGCAGAAGCAGCAGCACTTGCCCACGATACCCACCTGCCCCCGCCAGCACTGGTAGCATGCGCATGTGCAGCCGGGCAAGCAGCTCCTCGCCCGCCGCCGCCACCGCGCCATCGCAGCGGTCGCAGCGGCAGGGCGGCCGCGGGTGCTGCCGGCGGACCAGGGCGTACTCCTCCATGTACCGCTGGGCAAAGTGCGCCGCGGAGGTACGCCCACGCAGCGCGTACTGCGGCCGCTGCAGCACCAGGCCGTACTTGAGGGAGACCACCCAATCATCCAGCTCGTGCTGGTGCGCCTGCAGCCAGCCGTCCCTCTCCAGCGCGGGCCGCACCAGCTGCGGCCGAATCGCCAGCGCGACGGGCAGCGAGGACCAGTCGCCAGCGCCCATGGGGCCGTTGATGCACCTGCGGCAGGCAGCGCACAGGGGCAAGACAGGGCAGGGCTGTGAGAGCGTGTACACCGTTGAAGGGGGGCGAAAAGTGGAGGAAGAGGGGGCGGGGCAGATGATCGGTGGCACACATACCATGAAGCTGACCAGGCGAGGCACACAGGGCACAGGGCGGGCTGCTGCGCCCTGGAGGGGCGGCTCACGCTGGCAGCGCGCCCATGCCGCTGGGTTTGTGGACGTCGTCGATGCGGCAGATGACCTGCGCCAGGGCGTGCTCCACCTGGACCGACCGCTGGGCGGCTGTGTAGGGCGGCGCGGGCACTGCCGCCCGCTGGCGTGCCGGCAGCGGGTCCATGTGGGGTTGCAGGGGGAACGCTGCACGCAGCTCTGCCGCCTCATCCGCATCGAGGCCAATACAGGCCTCGTACTGCTGGGGCAGCTGCGCGATGCTCGCCGTGGTGGCGGTGCCTAGCACGCCGCAGCCGCACCACCGCCGCGATCCACTCCAAGTGCTGGTCCATGTCGGGGCAGCATACATGCCGCGGCGGGCCCGGCGGGATGCTGATGGGAGGGCCACGCTGCAGCTGGAGGGCTAGCCTGCGTGGCAACTATGTTGCGCCAGAGGCGGCCCCACAGCCGGGCGGAGTCGCCGGCGGCTGCGCTGCCGCTGGCGCTGGCTGGTGGGGCGGCGCAAGGGCTCCGCTGGCGGTCCTCGGAGTCCAGCAGCAAGGTAGTCAAAATATGCTGCCGCTGCCCCAGCAGCCATTTCAAAGAGCCAGACAATGCCGCCACATCAGCACCCGCCATGTCAGCTTACCCCTAATTATGGTGTTTACAGCAGCCGCAAAACCTCTTCATTCACCAGGGTGATGGGTGTGACTGTGGGTGCAGTGCCGCCAGAGACAACATGCATATGCAACTTTCAAGGAGGGTGCACAGCTCGCAGGCGCACAACAAGAACATGAGCAGCACTGGAGCGGGCGGCCCAGAGACAGTTGCATTTGAAGGGTAATGATCTCGATTTAATGGCGCCGCTGCCGCTTGGCTTCCTGCTCCTGCATCTGCAACCTGCAATGGGTTCAAGCGTATCCAGCAGGTGCCTCCTCAACAAGTATGGAACTAACACTCATGTGCAGCGCAACAATGCTGCAAGCAACTCACTCGATGTTGCGGGCAGTCTCGTCCGTAATCTCCCATCCCAGCTTGGTCAGAGCTAAGTGGTAGGTTTGCAGGCGCTTCAGCACCTGGGTATGGTAAGCCGTGTGAGGTGCCAACACCATGCGCGTTGCCACCGTCTTGCGCTGGGCACCTCCCTGCATGCAGAACCGCGGCAGCGTCCAGTGAAGGAAGCCCCAGCAGGAGGCGTTCGTGCTCACAGAGATTCTTACCGAGTTGCTCGGGCCGCTACCAGCAGTGGCCTGGTCAATGCCGCGCTCCAGAATGTTGGCGTCCACAGCATCCTCTCCCTCGGCGCCATCATCATCGCTGTCTGTCTGCTCAACATGAGCCCCCACTTCCTGCAGTCTTCAGAGGCCACGTTAGTGCATGCCGACACTTGTACACAGGGTAATCCAGCAGGACAACAATGTGACAGCGCTACCAGGCTGTGCAACAACTTCATCTGCTCCACACACACCTGGTCAATGTCCGAGTCGGCCTGAATTAGTGGCGTCTTCCGGTTGCTGAACTCGTTGAAGAACTTCTTCACGCCACTCTTGGCATGGGTGATGATGTGCGCCGTGTTGTCGTTGTCGTTTGCATGCTGGTTGCTGGCAGTGCCTGCGTGTTTTGCAGCGGCATTTAGAGCAAAGATGTCCCAGGATGTATCTGTGGGCTCTTCTCATGTAGGTGAACCTTTTTTCACTCGCCCCCTCCCTTGCTCACCCGCCTGCGTCACGCCGATGCGGCGCACCACGCGGCCAATGAACTGAGCAAACTTAACAAGCGTGCTGCTTTTGCGGAAAATGGTGGCCACTGAGACAAAGGGGTGATCAAATGACTCCGATAGGCAGCCTGTCTGCAGCAGCAGGGCAACAGGCAGAACCCGTTGCAGGGAGTGGATCCGAATCGGCTTTGCCTGCAACGATTATGAACAGCAGCAGTTGTGGATGCAAGTGGAAGACGCAAACGGTACGGTCCTGGTTTTGTTGGCTTGCCTGCACCACCATGTCTACACAGGCAGGGTGGCTGATCTGGCTGTCCTTGAAATTCGCCATATTCATCTTCATCTGCTCCTTCTGAGCCTTGGTCTGCTTCTTTCCATTGATCTTGCCCTGGTGAATAATCTTAATGTTCAGGGTCTTGATGAGCCCGCGGTCGTCCAACACAATCAGCTCATCCTGTGTAGACAAAGCAAGCTTAAGCGGGACATGTGAGCGGCTGATGGCACAGCATCAGCCAGTCATAATTGTGCAACGATGCTCCATGGTGCATGGCAGGTGGCGGCCCTCCCGACATTCCTGCTGCACTGTCCTAGCGTCTCGCAATAAGCAGCAGAGATCTCCCACCTTGTGGCTGTTGGCCAGGTTCACAATGCGCATGGCCTGCTCCCAGCTTTCCACAAAGCCAAGCGCTTTGTGTGGCGTCATGCTGCCAACAGTGCTAGTGCGAGCCATCCGCAGCACGTGGCACGTGGCCCTCAGCATATCCAGGAACATCTCATTGGTTGCATCCTCCTCGGGCTGGGAAAAGCAGGATGGGGAATACACCTGAGTAGCTAAGCATGCAAGTGGCGGGCCTCATGACACCAAGCTGCCATGTTCATGAGCACTCAAGAGCAAGCGCTTCTGAACCGCACCAGGAGAGGGTCCTGGGTTGATTCCAGCTGCAGGTAGCACAAGTCCTTCACGATCATCTTATGGCGCTGGTCCTCTCTGTAGCCATCCTCCAGCGCATGCATCAGCATGAACGGCTGCAGGTCCTTCTCCTGCACGATGGGGTGAGATCGAATTTTCTGTTTGCAGTCTTGGCATTTTGTCGGACAGCCAGCTCGGCAAGCAAACAGTCAGATCGGATTATCAGATGGGCGGTGGTTGGGCATGAAACCAGTCAGACAGGCTTCATGCATGGACAATATGGACCAAACACGCACACGGTGGATCTCTTGGTTGTCGGTGCGGAATGGCGTGCCAGTCATTGCCAGGTAGCGGGTGGTTCCCCCTGCGGGAACGAAGGCCGGCTGATTTTTGAGCAGGCTGGGCTGTGCCAATGCAGTAGCTCAACACTAGCACAGCGACATGCTGGAGCTGCTCGAGGCGTTTGGCTGCGACACACCCTTCAGGGACTCCCAAACAGCGTCCCAAGACTTGGTGGGCAGGTAGTGGCATTCATCATACACATGTAGGTCGAAGATGGGACCCTCCGCAGCGGTGATCCGCTTCAGCTCTGCAAGGCGGCCCTTGACAGCGTTGAAGAGCTGCGCCGTGGCTACAACCACATCATACTTCTTCATCTCCTCCACCATCTGCTCCGCACTCATGGCATGGCCCTCCTACAGCAAATCAGCGGTGCAATAGAGCTGGCATGCCATGGCATGCACCTGCACGTGCATTCCTGCGATGGTGGGCCATTCTTGTTTCAATGATTCCACAGCTCCTACCTTGAGCTCCAGCACTGATGGCAAGCGTGGATCCTGACCATTGTTCCTGATCAGCACAGCATTGTTCAGCAGGAAGCTTGCGTCCTGATCTCCATCCCCCAGCGGGCTCTGGCCTGTCAGGTTAGCCATCGCAACTGCATCAGGTGGCAGCGGGGAAGCGCGGTGTAGACGCTGAATTGGCTTGCCCTTCTCTACCGTCCCGCTTCCAACCGCTGTTAACATGTTGACATGAAGCACCACTTGGTCAGGGCTCACCCTCGCGAGCTTCGATGGTGGGCACGATCCACACCATCCGCTTGCAGCCCACCCCGGACGCGCATAGGGCAAAAGGGGCCATGCAGGCCACTCCCGACTTGCCGGCCCCAGTGCATATGTCGGCCAACAGCGTTTTGTAGGTCGGGAAGAGGTCCACCATTGCTGCGTATGCGTCGCGCTGGACCTTTCGCAGCTTGTTGTTGTCTGCCACGCGAACAGGGGCCGCAAAAACGTTGCCATTTTGCGCCGGGACTTGTTCCATCCTGCGGGGCGGCTGCAAGGAGGCCCTTAAATCGTTCAAGTCGTCGATTTGGAGCTGGCTGATGGATCGATCCCCATTTTTTGCTCTGATAGAACATTCATGTACGGCCTGAACCGCATAGTACTGCCTGGCGTCAACTTGGTAGCTGCTGCATGGAGCCATCACGTGGGCGGGACGGTTCTGCCCCACCTGGGGCCAGGGGGTATCTACGTGTGCTTGGGCACGAGAGCGATGGAGACCCACCAAATGCGCAACGCACGCTCGGCAGGCACCAGCCCCGGCCCCCTCAATACTCGCTTGTGATTATGCGCGGTCTTTACAACGGCGAGCGCTGGTGCCGGCCAGTTTTGATGCATGAAATTTGAAGGCCTCAAAATCGCTCATCCTCCCCCGCCACCTGCCGGCTCATCACCTGCCGGCTCATCACCTGCTGGCCACCCCTGACGCGCTCAGCATCATCGCACCCATCCTCAAGCCCGGCGGCGACCCCACCAGCTGCAGCAGCCTGCGCGGCATTGCCATCGGCACCATGGCCGCCAAGCTGCACGCCGCCATCCTGGAGCAGCGCATCTCAGACTGGGCAGAGGCCAGCAACTTCAGAGCAGCAGGGCAGTTTGGCTTCAGGCGCCAGCGCGGCACAGCGCAGGCAGCACTCGTGCTGCGCGCACTCCAGGACCAACACCGCCTGAGAGGCCAGCAGCTGTGGGGCTGCTTCGTCGACTTCAAGCAGGCATACGACCGCGTGCCCAGGGAGCAGCTCTGGCAGAAGCTGGCGGCACGCGGTGTGGACACAGCCTGGCTGGCGGCAGCGCACGCGCTGTACAGCAACGTCCCCATGTCGGTGCGCACCTCATCCGGGCTGTCGCCCTGCTTCCAGGCCGTGACAGGCCTGAAGCAGGGCTGCCCCCTCAGCCCCACCCTCTTTGGCCTCTACATCGACGACCTGGAGGAGGAGCTGATGGCGGCGGCGCGGCGTGGCGAGCAGCTCGACCTCCCCAGCTTCCTCGGCAGCGGCGGCGCCGCGGTGCCGCCGCTGCCGAGCGGCCGGGCTGCAGCGGCAGCTAAGCCTGCTCCAGCAGTACTGCCGGCAGTGGGGCCTCACTGTCAACATCGACAGACCAAGCTCATGCTGCTCAGCGGGCGGCGGACCCAGCACGCGGCGCAGCAGACAGCAGAGGCAGCAGGCCTCACCTTCGCCGGCCAGCAGCTGGCGGCAGTCACCAGCTTCAAGTATCTCGGCATCGCCTTTCACTCCAGCACCTGCCTGGCAGGGGCAGCAGCGCCAGCCCGGGCACAGCTGGCGCGCCTGGCTATGCACAACTGCCGGACCCGCTGCGCAGAGGTGGGCATCGAGGCGGCGCCCGTCCAGCTGCGGCTTTTCGGCACCATGGTGGACTCGGTGCTGTCCCATGGTGCTGAGGTGTGGGGCGTGCAGCTGGCGGCCAAAGCGGCGTGCTGCCATCGTGGCAGTGCCGGCAGCGCGGCCGAGAAGCTGCAGCTCAGCTACCTACGCCACCTGCTGGGGGTCCGGCAGAGCACCCCCAATGCGGCCCTCCTTGCGGAGACTGGCGAGCGCCCGCTGTGGCAGCGCTGGCTGCGGCGGGCAGCCAAACTCTGGAACAAGACGCTGGAGGAGCGTCCCGGCAGTCTGTTGCAGCAAGCGCTGTTGTCCAGCGTGCAGCTCGCAGATGGCGCCCACCCCCTGGCACAGCAGTCCTGGGCTGCCCAGCTGGCGGCCGGTCTCGCAGCGGTCGGCATGCAGCTGGACCTGCAGCAGCCAGCACCTGTTGACCTCGGCGAGCTGGGGGAAGCTGCGCAGCGCCGCCAGCTGGCGCAGCTCCAGGAGGCGCTGGCGAAGGGCGGTGCCAGCCGGCTGGAGCACTATGTGCACAACGTGGTGGGCGCCCTCAACCTGGCGCCCGCCATGTTTGGGCAGCGCGAGACCTACCTGGATGCAGTACGGCGTCGGCAGGACCGCGAGGCGCTGGCGCAGCTGCGCACCGGGTCGCATTGGGGCGCGGAAGAGACCGGCCGCTGGACGCGGCGCCCCTGAGAGCAGCGAGTCTGCCCCCACTGCCACGACGGCATTGAAGATGCCACCCACATGCTGCTCACCTGCCCCCTTTACGCCCCGCTGCGCCTCAACTTTCCTGACCTGTTTGCTGAGCCCCATCCTCCCCACCGCTTCCTCCGCCAGAAACCGTGCCGCCTCGCCGCCTTTGCTGCCGCCTGTCACCAGCGCTGGCTGACCGCCACCGTTGCGCTGCCTGCAGTCCCGCCCTGAACCCCCACTCTCATGTCCACCCCCTTTGCTCTTACCGCACCACACCTGCTCCACGACATGCAGTACTGTCTGCCCGCTCACACACTAAACGCTCGGTGACCTGTCAGTTGGCCTGTCCTGCCTGTTGTTCTACTGCTTCATCCCTCCTTGCTCGAACAACAAAGTCTGTGCTGCAAGCTTGTTCTTGCTGAAACCAAGTCATCAGCCGCCGCAGGGTGCACAGCTGCCGGCAGCATCGCCCGCAGCGCTTCCGCAGTCAGCAACTGCTGCTCCTGCTCCTGCTCCTGCTCCTGCCGCTGCTGCTCGGGGCCTGCAAGCTCCTCCGGCCCCTGCTGCAGCGGGCCTCCGGCGTCCGGCTGCTGCCCCGCTGGCTGCATCTCGGCACCCGCCACGTCAGCATCCGCCGTGTCAGCATCTGCCAGCAGCGCGGTGAAGCCGCCAGGCCCCATGGCCGCCGCCGCCGCCTCCGCCTCGCCCTGCCCAGCTGCCGCCTCATGCGTCGCCATGGGGGTAGGAGGCTGGAAGCGCTCTCCTCTTCCTGCCATGGTCTGCCCCTGTGCCACATGCCTGGAATTGAATCGTGTCGCACCTGCGCCCCATTGTTTGCAGGGCGGTGCAGCTGCACAGCCAGCTGTCGGCGCGGGCGCACCCGGGCGACATGGCGGGCAGCCGGGTCCTGCTAGTGGAGGGGCCCCTGAGCCGGGAGGACATGCGGTTCTTGCAGTGCATCGCTGATGCGGTGCACTGCCCATGTGAGCTGCAGTTCTTGGAGGTGCCATCAGCCATCACGCAGGATAAGCCGCTGGCCGACAGTGCGGAGGGCCAGTAGCTCAAGCAGTGTTACGTGCACCGAGGTGTGTCGCCGCGCGTGGCTGTTTGCCCCCACTAGTAGCGTGCGCCGCAGTCCACACCATCCTGCACCTCATGTACCTCAATCCTGCACCCTGTACTTCTTACTCCTGGCTTCTCCTTCCTGTTTGTGCTTCCGCTTTGTCAATTCATTCTTACCCCGTCGCCTCAGTGTACCCGATGCCAGCCAGTCTTGCTTCAGCGCTTCTTTTTTTCTTTTTCCTGCTGTATGCCCTTCAGTTTTGTCAATTCATTCTACCCTGTTTCTTCAGATTCCATTTCCACTCTGGCTTCAGCCCATACGTGCTGCCATCAAATCCTTCCATGCACCCTCAGCTGCTGTTGTTTGAGCAGCGGCGCAAGGAGCGATACCAACTGATCACAATTGATAGTGTGTAGCATCCCTGTTGTACATCAGAGCATGCCATGCAAAAAGAGGCTTCACTGGTGAGCGGGGCAGGTGTGCCCGCTCAGTGAATCGTGCCCAGCCACCTCGCTTCCTCCTCCCGCAGGAGCCGCAGCCACTTAACAACTGCCGCCCCCACCCGCTGGAGCCGGCTGCACTTTGCCCCGCAGCCACGCCGCTGGACGCTGCGCGTCACTCCTTTGCTTTGAGTCACTCCTTGCTGATTTTGAGGTCCTGGGCTGTGCCCCCGCCTGCAGGGTTGGCAGCCTCGGCCCAGCCCACCCCTCTAATGCTGCTGCCGTCGGCGTTCAGCTGCACCGATGAAGCCAGGCAGGCCTCCCCAGCAGTTCATAACGTGGCATGACGGCACGTTCCGATGCATAACATTGCAGGCTTCAAATTCCTCATCCTCCCCCACAAGCTGCCGGCTCATCAGCCGCCGCAGGGTGCACAGCTGCCGGCAGCATCGCCCGCAGAACTTCCACAGTCAGCAACTGCTGCTCCTGCTCCTGCTCCTGCTCCTGCTGCTCGGGACCTGCAAGCTCTTCCGGCCCCTGCTGCTGCGGGCTTCCGGCGTCCGGCTGCTGCCCTACTGGCCGCGTCTCGGCACCCGCCACGTCAGCACCTGCCACATCAGCCTCTGCCAGCAGCGCGGTGAAGCCGCCAGGCCCCATGGCCGCCGCCTCCGCCTCGCCCTGCGCCGCTGCCGCCCCATCCTCCTGCCCCTCCGCTGCCGCTGCCGCCGCAGCCATGTCAAAGAGGCCGCCGATGCCGCCATCTGCATGCGGGGATGCAGGGCAGGCAGCGGAGCCTCAGCGGATCAGCGGCGCCGGCTTGACACAGCTCAAGGCACAAAGAGGAAGCACATAGCGCGCCATGGCTGCCGCCCAGCCATGGCTGCCGCCCAGCAGCAGCAAGGGCGAACGCGTGGGCAGGCATGGTGCAACCCAAAGGCGCAGCGGCAGCAGGGCAGAGCAGCTCCCGCACCATCCTGGCCGGGCTCGCCGCCAGCAAACAGCGCGGCAGCGGCAGCCGCCGCGCCCTCGGCATCCTGCGGCGCCGCTCCAGCGCTGGCAACGTCCCTGCACAACAGAACCAACCAACACGCCAAGATGAACAGTCAATCAACAAACCAGGCAAGGGGGGCGGCACTGGGAATGTGGAGTGGCAGGCGGACAGAAGAACCCTCCCCCCCCCTCCAATACGCGCAGCGATGCCTCAGACCCGACTTCCCAACACACGCACACACATGCACACCACCACCGCACACGTGCTCAGCATCCACTCCCCACACACCCACCCGCCCTCAGAGCCTCACCGTATCTCACCCTCCCCCAGCTCTCCCAGGTCCACCCACTCAAAGCTCTCGTCCTCACCCCCCGCATTGTACACCAGCTGGTGCTCCCCCCGAGCCTGGCTGTACTGGGAGATGGCGGCGGGCCACCAGCCGCCTGCGGGGCAAGAGGGGGTGGAGCAAGGGGAGGGCCAGGGGGGGCGGGGGGAAGCAGGGTTCGGGGCAGAGCAGGAGAGGGAGAGAAGGCCACGCTGTGGTCACGCCGTGGTCACGCCATGGCCACTACGGCAGCAGTCGGGCAGCACAGTCGGGTTGTGCCCAACTTCCCAAACATACACATACAGAGACATGCAGCGACACCCTCCCCCACCCTTGACACACACACACACACACACACACACAGCCTCTCACCCTCCTCTGGCCAGTACCGCTCCACCTGCCGCCCAACCGCCAGCGCCCCCAGCGCTTTCAGGGCGGGCCCCGTGCCGCCGCCGCCACCCAGCGGCAGCGGCAGCGGCGCCCAGCCCGTCGCCAGCGCCGCGCCCTGCGCCGCGTCCACCACCGGCAGCACGGCATGTCTGGGAAGGGGCAACCGGAGGCAGAGGGGCGCCGCCAAAGGCGGCGGCGTTGCTCTGCGGAGTGTGGCCGGAGAGGCAGGGAGGGGCGGGGGTTGAGGCCGGGGATCAGGGAGCTCAGGCAGGTAGCAGGGAGGCCCAGGCTGGGGGGCAGGCGAACCCAGTGTAAAGCAGCAGGGGTAGCTACGAGGAGCGGTGGGGCGCGTGCCCCCTCCCCTTCCAGCCACCCCAACCCAGCAGACAGCAGAGCACTGAGCAGGCGCTTCCGTTTGCAGAGACAGAAAGAGAGGGGAGGCAGCAGCAAGTCGGCCGGCTGCCAGCGCCGCCCTGCTCACCGCCAGAAGGTCACCTTGCCCCGCCACCGCCCCGGCCGGTGCATCCCCCGCCGCGGATGCCGCCGACTTCCCACCCTTCTGAGCCAGGCGGCTGGTGCCGCGCGTGCTGCGCGCGCCGCGGCGGCCCCGCCCGCCGCCGCCGCCGCCGCTGCCCTGGCTGGCTGAGGGCTCGTCGCCATCTTCGCCTGCTGCACCTGCTGCGCCTGCTGCGCCTGCTGCACCCTTGCCGCGCCGCGTGCCCGGCACGGGAGTGGAGTAGTCCACGCCTGTACAGGGGGCCCCCAGGGGCAGTCACATGTTGGTTGATCAGGTTGCTGTTGTTTGCGGAACAAGAAAGCGCGGGCAAGCGGAGGGGAGGGAGGAGGTGGCTGGCGGGATGCAGCAGAGAAGAGCGTGGTCGACTGGCCCAAAGGACGGCGGATGCTGGCTGACAACGCAAGGGAGGCAGAGGCCACGGGCGGCACCGTTCCCCTACTGCTCCCGCCAACACTCCCTCCCTGCTCTCCCTCCCCTCCCTCCCTGCCTCACCCGGTATCGTGAACTTGACGCGGGTGTGGTCTGTGAGGAAGTCCGACTCGGGGGCGCAGCCAGCTGCCAGGTCGCGCTGGTACTGCAGGCGATCATGCAGGCGGTACCGGGTGGCGAGGCGGTGCAGGCAGAGGCAGGCGGTGCAGTGACGCGCGCCTCCCAGAGCCACGATCCACCCTCCTACCACCCCGTAGTTGACAGGTCACCCCACCGCCACCACGACTCCCTATGGGAGCGCTCATCCCCCACACACACCAGGGCGCCCCACCAGGACCCCCCACCAGGACCCCCACCCCCACCATGACCCCCCGCCCCGCCCCGCCCCAAGCCCCCAGCCACCCCCACCCCCACCCCGCCACCCCCACCTGCCCGCAGGCCAGGTAGTTCTCAAAGTCCAGCAGGCAGCGCTCGTAGTTGACGCGCATGTTGAAGGAGGCGGAGGTCTGGCCCGCCAGGTCCACCGCCAGGCAGCGGCAGATGTCCTTCCACAGCTTGCCGCCCGTCACCGCCTCGTACCCGCCACGCTCCATCACGCCCCAGAAAACCTGCGCGGAAGGGGCGGGGTGGTGGTGTGTGTGTGGTGTGTGTGTGTGTCACAGCCACGCCCTCCGTTCCAACTCGAACCGGAGCAGCTGCTGGTGGGCGAGGACGGGCCCCTTTGGCAGCATACAACCCCCTCACCCACACGCCCACCCATCCCTTCATCGCCCCATACACCCCCACCCCTCCACACACACACACACACACCCCTCACCGTGTGAAGGTCCAGCTCCTGGTGGGCGAAGGTGGGCACCTTGAAGCGCCCCTGAGGCCGCGGTAGAAGTTGGAGAGGAGGGTGAGGAAGGAGGAGGGGGGCAGCGGGCGCAGCGCGTCCAACAC
>NW_005435065.1:709913-710511 GCF_000147415.1 Chlorella variabilis
CGCCGCCGGCGCAGCCAGGCAGCCCAGTCGGCGGCGTCGGCGGGCGTCGGCGGGCGCAGCGGGGCGTCGCTGGGGGCTGCCGCCGGCGGCGGCGGGGGGTGGGGCGGCCACCCCGCGGTTGTCGATACCGACGACCACCCCGTGCAGCCCGAGGCCGCCGGCGCCTCGGAGCCGGCGCGGCGGCCGCCGCCGGTGGCGGCCTCGTCGCCACCGCCCGCAGCCTCCCAGCCGGCCCCCGGAGGCTGCGCCGAGGCTGCGGGGGTGGGGTGTGCGGAAGCCGCAAAGGCTGCCGCCGCTGCCGCCGCGCCCTGGTAGCCGCCGCCGCCGCCGCCGCCGGCTTCCAGCAGCGGGGCCCCGGCCTCCCCCTCTCCCTCCGAATCCTCGTCCCCGGCGCCGCCGCCGTCCCTGCCGCCCCGCCGCGCCGCCGCCAGCGCCTCCACCCTCTCACCCAGCTCCGCCTGAAGCTGCTCCGAGCCCAGGGCCAGGCGCACCAGGGCGGCCAGGAGCTGGAAGGGGGGCAGGAAAGGGGAGGGAGAGGGGAGGGAGTGGGGAGTGGGAGTGGGAGGGGGAGGGGGAGGGGGAGGGGGAGGGGGAGGGG
>NW_005435065.1:710681-711458 GCF_000147415.1 Chlorella variabilis
TGTCTGTGTGATATGTGTGTGTAAATGTGTATGTGTGTGTGTGGGGGGGGTGAGGAAGCCGGTGCGCGCAACCAGGCAGGCAAGCAAGCAGGCAGGCAGCTGAGGCAGGGAGGGAGGGTGCGACCAGGTGCGGCGGGCGGTGTGGCAGCAGGCAGCCAGCACCACAGCCACCGTCACACACACACACAGCCACACACACACAAGTCACACTCACACACACACGACACACAGCCCCACCTCGTTCTCCTCGCTCTGCAGCCTGGCGGCCCGCGGCTGCTCCGGCGGCGCGGCCCCTGCCCCCGCCGCCGCCGCGGCCGCCGCCGCCGCGCTGCCGCCGCTGGCCCCAGGCGCGCGCCCCGCCGCCAGGCGCAGCAGCGCGCAGCACACGTCTCGCAGCAGGGCGCCAGAGGCGGCATAGTCCCGGTCAAGAGGCACTAGCCTGCGGGCCGCCTCTGGAGCCAGCCCGTACTTGCGCTGCAGCCGCTCCGCATGCTCTATCTGCTCAGGTGTGGCCGCCGGGACGGCGGCGGCGGCGGAGATGGCGCCGGCGAGCGGCGGCCGCGGAAGCAGGGGCTGGCGCTGCGGCGGCCAGCAGGATGGTGCCCCCTGATTGGGGCTATGCCGCCGCTGGCGCCGTGCTGCGAGACGTGGGGTGCGCGCTGCTGTGCCGGGCGGCGGGGCGCGCGCCGGGGGCAAGCGGAGGCAGCGCGGCGGCGGTGGTAGCGGCGGCGGAGGAGGTTGGGGGCGCGCCGCCGGTGGAGCCGCGGGGGGGCCGGG
>NW_005435065.1:711508-724063 GCF_000147415.1 Chlorella variabilis
ATCCTCGCCACCGCCAGGCCTTTCCCTCATCATCCTCCGCAGCCCCTGGCACAGCCCCTGGCGCAGCAGCCCACCTGGTCGCTCGCCGCCTGGCGCCGGGTGCGGATGAGCGGCCTGCCGCCGCCGCGGCGGGAGGAGGCCGGCGGGCGCCCGCGCCTCGAGCCGTACCCCGCCCTCGCCTCCTCCTCCTCATCGTCATCCTCGTCTTCCTCCTCCTCCTCCTCCTCCTCGTCTTGCTCCCACTCCTCCTCCTCATCGTCAGAATCTTGCTCCTCCTCCTCTTCCTCTTCCTCCTGCTCTTCATCGTCCTCTGCCTCGCCCTCCTCTTCATAAGCCCGCCGCCGCCGCTGCCGCCGCTGCCGCGGTGCAGGCTGCTCGGCCTCGGCCTCAGCTTCTGCCGCAGCTGCAGGGGCCTCCTCGCCTGTCTGCCCCTGCTGCGCCGCCTCCCCAAACTGGCTGGCCAGCTGCTGCAAGAAGAGGTGCTCGGAGGAGGGAAGCTGCCCATCACCCTCCACCTCTGCCGCCTCCTGCTGCTGCTGCTGCCCCTGCTGCTGCTCCTGCTGCTGCTCCTCTGCTGCTGGCTGCTCCGCCTGCGGGGCCTGCTGCTCGCCCGCCTGCTGCTGCGGCTCCTCAGCAGCAGGCGCCGCCTGCTGAGGTTCGGCAGGTGGCGGCTGCTCGGCAGGAGGCGCCTGCCGCTCCGGCGCTGCTGCCGCCGGCGCCTGCTGCTCCGGTGCCGCCGCCGGCGGCTCGCTGGGGGGCTGCAGAGGGGGAGCAGACTCCTCCTGGGTTGCCGCTTCCGCCTGCTGCTGCTGCTCGGCTGAGACCTGCTCCCCGGCTTGCTGCTCAGGCCCAGGGCCCTGCTGCTGCTCCTGCTGCTGCTGCTGCTGCTGCTGCCGCTTGGAGGGCGATCTGACTTCCTCCTCTCCCGCCGCCATCGACGCGCCGCCGCCGCCGCCGGTGTCGGCTGCAGCCCAGCCAAGCCCAGCCAAGGCAAGCAGCCACCACAGCGGCGTCACACACCAGAAGCTCAGGCGCAGCTATGAGATGAGCGGATGCAGGTGCAGAACGGCAGGACGCGCAGCAAGCAAGGCAATGCTGGTGCACCAGGCGCGCCCCACATCGCCAGACCCCTCCCTCACCCGCCGCGGTGGTCGTGGGGGCGGGGGTGGCGGCGGCGCCTGCTGGGGCGGCAGGGCGCGGCAGGTGCGGCCCCGGGTCCAGCGCTGCCTCCAGAGCGGCAAGGGAGTAGGGAGGCAGCTGCAGCAGCTCGCCAAACGCCTGCGAATGAGCACAGCGGCGGCGGCGAGCGGCGGCAGCACACGAGAAGGTGAGCTGGCGGGCGGCCATGGGCTGAGGAGGCTGCCAGCCAGCTGGGAAGGCCAGGCCAGGCACAAGGCGGCACAGCACGGCATACACGCGCGTGCACACACATACACACACCACATTACACCACACACTACACCACACCACAACACACCACACCCACAAAGCACACACACACACAGGACCCCACCTGCGTGAACTCCCACACCATCAGCAGGTCGGGCACAGCGGCCATGGGCAGGCGGAAGGCGCGCTGCGGCTCCGGCGGCGGCCCGCGCGCCGCGTCCGCCGCCGCCTCCGCCGCCGCCCGCACCGCGGCCTCTGCACAGCCGCAGGCGGAAGGCGAGGGCAGGGGCAGCGGCAGGCAAGCGGTCAGCCGGGGGCAGCCAAACCGCCGCGGAAAGGCCGGCACAGCCTGCCCGCCTGCTCACGGAATGCGCGCGGCTCGCGGCCCACACCCACGGCACAGCCCGCATGCCCGCACTGCCCCTGCTTTAATCTGAGTAATCTCAAGAGGCGAGGGCTGGTGTGAAGCCTGCAACCTCCCCTGCTTCCCCCCACCTGCGCGCCGCTGCTCCTCCTCCGCCGCCCGCCGCCGCCAGAGCTTCAGGCGCTGCCAGGCGCGCCGCCGCGACCTGCCCGCCTGCGCCTGCCCGATCTCCTCCTCGGCATCCCCGTCTGCACCCAGCAGGCGCAGCAGCAGCAGCAGCAGCAGCAGAGTAACAAGCAGGGAGGGCGCAGGATGCACAGGGGGCACCGGCCCGCAGCACAGCACCAGGTCGACAGCTGGGCACGACGGCCCCCGGGCAAAGTGTGGCGCCAGCACACCGCCAGGTCAGCGCCAGCACACCGCCAGGTCAGCGCCGGCACATTGCCAGCTGGCAGCCCACCTGACAGACCAAAGTCCTCGGGCATGTCTTCATCGCTCACCGCCTCCATCTCCACCTCCTGCCCCTGCCCCTGCCACTGCGCCGGCCAGCCAGAGCGGCCGCCGAGGGCCGCAAGGTCGGTCACAGAGGCGGCAGCAGATCCCGGCGCCGCCGCCGCGCGCGGCCCGGCAAACCGCACGCGGCCGCCGCCGCTGCCGCCTCCGCCGGAGGCCTGCATGGCAGCGCAGGGAGGGGCAGTCCAGATAGGGGCGCGTCCTCATGTGTTTCTCATCTGCTTCGGCGGTGCCAATGGGGCAGCAGCTGCCAAGGGATTGGATGCAGGCATCAGACACACAAACGCCTGGCTGAGGCTGCAGAGCGGGCAGCATCGCACCTTGGCCTTCTTCGCGCCCGGCGGCGGCGGCAGAGCCCCGTCGGCGGCAGCGCGCTTGCTGCTGCTGCGCCGCTGCCGCAGCCCCAGCCTGGGCTCGCTGGCATCTGCGCACACAGGCAGCATGCAGGGGTCGACGAGAGGGCTGCTGAGAGCAAGGTGGGCAAGAACGCAAGTTTCTGCGATCAATCGTGAGAGGGCGGGGGCTCCAAGGCGCGTGTCGCATGCCTTGTCTGATCGGCACCATCTGGGAAGCTTAAATCCGACAGCACGGCCGCGCCATCCACCCAGCGCCACATACCTTGCGGCTGGAGCGGGGCCGGGCCCTCGCCCTCCTCCATCTCGCTGCCCTGGATTCTTTGTGGGCTGCTTCAAACCGCGTGTGGCCCTGTGCCACCTGCTTCACTCCTCATCATTGAATTGAGCTGCCCCAACCCGCCTGACGAGTGTAGATGGAGCCCTGGCAGCTGCAGGGTTTGGAAAACGATCAGCGGATGTGCTGGAACGTAGCGCAAAACAAACTGCCACCCAGGCCACAGCGGGGCGGGAGCGCGCTGCCACATCCGCCAAGCTGGCAACTGTCCTTCGCTGTTCGCGCAAGTTGCAATGCCCGATGGCCTCCTAAACTGCCCCTGGCCTCCCAAATGCCCCCTTGGCAACTCATCTTCCCCGTCACGCTCTGCTCTCATTGCATACGCTCAGCTTGCACGCTCACAGTTCCACACACGGCAGCATCCGCAGCACACAACAGCTCAGCTCGCACTCGCTCGCTCGCTCTCAGCAGCCAGCGCCACCACACAGGTGGCGGCAGCCCACTCCACCTCGTGCTGCCACGCCGCTGGGCAGCGCAGCCCGCCCGGCGCCGCCGTCACGCGTCTGCCACCTCATCGGGCCCAAAGCGCAGGTCGTGCGCGTCGCTGAAGTAGTGGTGGCGCACCTTGCGGAAGCAGGCGGCGTGGGGGGCGTCGTAGTACTGCACAGGGTCGCAATACTGCTCCTTGGCCACAGAGTGGCCCGAGGCTGCGCCGGGCAGGCAGGCGGGGAGGCAGGCGGGGAGGCAGGGGCCGGCGGCAGGTAAGGTGGGCAGGCCGGGAGTGGTTGTGAGAGGGACGCACGGCGGCGAGGAGGCGCCAGCGGCGGCCATGCAGGCTGGGGGCAGCAGCACGGCGGCCCGGGCCTGGCATGGCGGCACAAGGCGCCCTGCCCGCCTGCCCACCTGCCTCCGACTCGTTGCAGCCCCGGCCGTTGACGTTTTCCAAGGTCCCCTCCAGCGGTCTAACCTGCACGCAAGAGAAAGGGTCCCGAAACGAGCAGCCAGCTTGTCTCTTTGCTTGTCTCTTTACGCTGGCCCTGGTTACCAGCTGCTCCACCGTTGGCCTGCCTCCTCCCCCTGCAACCACGCCACGACGCCCAACTCCACCAACCCACCGCCCCCAGCCGTGCACAACGTCGCGGCCGCGCAGCGCACCGGCGGCGCCCCCGCCTCGCGCCGCCGCTCGATCTCGGCCAGCACCAGCCGCAGGTCGTCGTCGATGCTTTCCACCCGGCCTATGAAGTCCACCGCCCAGCCGCCGCTCTCCGTGATGAGGCACTCGTACTGCGGCTGGATGTGCACGTACACAAAGTTGCGCCCCTTCCTGCAGGCAGGGCGGGAAGGAAGGAAGGGGGTCTGGGGCTGGGAACGAGCGGCTGGGCACGTGCACACACAAGGCTGAAACTTGCCACCTGCGGCCAGGCAGGGCAAGGAGCGGTGCGGGAAGGGCATCTGGAGCAGGGCACGCCGCGCTGCGCCCGCCCAGCAGGAGCGCCAGCAGCCCTGGCAGCAGCCAGTGGCGCGCAGGCGGGCACCAGACGGGTACCAGCGGCCTCGTGCCGCGCGACCGTACCGGCTACCTTGCAGCTGCACACGCATATCAACAACAGCCAGGCCCGCCTTCCCCCCCCCCAAAAACACCCACCCACTCACTTCTGGCACACGTCATCGCGCATGCACTCGTCGGCAAAGCCGGTGGGGTCTGCGCAGAAGCGGTCCCAGCTGTAGGCTCGGGCCACGTCGCCGCCCACCCCCAGCTGGCGCGCCATCATGCGGTACGACGACACCGCCCGCTGGTACGGGTTGCGCACAAAGGTGACCACAAAGTAGTCGCGCCAGAGGCCGCCCAGCTCCGCCACGCTGGCGGCCTGCGGGCGGCGGGCGCGCAGGCGTGCTGGTGCCCAACAGGCGCATGCGCATGCGCATGGGCAGGCAGGCACATGCGCGTGCCGGCCTGGCCACGTGGCCCTCCGCGCCGCCGCCCGCCAGCCACGCCACCGCCTGAGCTGGCGCCCGGCCTCTGGCTGCGCCCTGCGCCAGACCCCGCCACTCCCTGGCGGCGCCCTCCAGCGCCCCGCCCGCAGGCGTGCCGCCCTCGCACCTGCAGCAGCTCGAAGCTGAGCGCCTGTTGCGCGGGTTCGCTGGCGTTGGCGGCGCGGCAGCCCCCAAAGTGGCAGAACAGGGAGCTGGAGGCGGTCTTGGCGTGGCGCAGGTAGATGACCTTGTACAGGTGGTTGACGTACACCTGGCACCCGGTGTAGATGGGGAGCGGCGGGGGCAGCCTGCCTGCGGGGCACAGCCGTGTGTTTTCGGTGGGCGCGCGCCAAGAGCCGGCTTCATCAGGGAGCCACGGCAATGCACTCGCTGGCGTGGGGCGGGTCCCGTGGTGAGCGGGCCACCTGCCTCCCTCCCCTCACCCTCTGCCAACGCCGCCTGCCGCTCCGCCATCCACCCCTCCAGCCGGTCCTGGCGGAAGGCCTTGTGGTCTGGGTGCCAGTTGCGCAGGTCGGCGATGCCGTCCTTGTGCACATAGCCATACACGCCAGAGGAGGAGGCCACCGCGGCCGCCGCCGCCGCCGCCGAGCCCACGCCCTCCAGCCACTCCTCCTGCGCCCGCCGCCCCAGCCTGCCGCTGCCGCGATGCCCTGCTGGGGCGCTGGGCGCGTGCAGCGGGCGCCAGCCAAGGCTGAGCACGGCGCAGGCCACCAGGCCCAGCAGGAGGACATTAGAGTTGCGGCGCACAAAGGAGCGACCGATGGCCGCCTTGCCTGGCGGTCTGCCCACCGCTGAGACCGTGCTGTAGCTGCCGCGACGCGCAACCACCATCCCGCCGCAACCAAACTTCAAATGAAGCCGATGGCCCGGCTTGGGGGTGCTGGATATCGAGCGAGGGACGCAGGCAAAACAAAAGATGGCACCGGGGCTGCAATGCGCAGCCACAGCTGCGACCTAAAATACCACCTGCGGCGTACACTGCTGGCGCGTGGCCGCCGAGGGAGCTGGCCCCGCTGCCATGCATTCATGCCTTTTTGAATGGAACACTGTCGTGCACACTTGCCAGCCAACCAATTGGGCCATTGCTATATTGCAACTTTACCTCGCCCAGAGTGAGGCTTCCACCAAGGTCGGCCGCCAACGACAGTGCTCGCTGCCCCGTCAACGCTTCAGCGCAGGTGGCGCAAGCTTGTAGGCGACAAGCTTGTGCTTGCGGGCTTGCCGGCAACTGCATCCTGCGTCGGCAGTCAAACATCAATGTTTGCCCGTGGCGGGCCACATGCCAAGCGCTGGCGGTGCCGGGCAGGGCCAAGGGAAGGCAGATGATGATTGCTCACGCACTTCCATATTCCACTGCCACGCAGTCGAATTCGCCACGCTTGTCCACAGCTGCAAAGCAGTACCGAGTGCAGTACACTTAAGATGCGCTCCACTAGCTCGTTCAGGACAGCACCCGCCAGTGCAATGTTCTCCCAGACGCAGACGTCAGCAGCGGCCTGGCCAGCCCGCCACATGCCCTGGGCTCCACCGCTCCTGGGCTCGCCCGAGTGGCCTTTCGCTGCGCGCTTCAACCTCACTGTAGCGCAAACGGGCGCAATGGCCGACGCCATCTGGACGGTAGGCTCCGCCTGCGTCCTCCGCCGCGCCGCGCCCCTGCCTCGCTCCGCCGCCGCTGTCGCTGGGCGCTGCTGGGCGACCCGCTGGACACAACATCCCACCATGTCATGCTGCAGGTGTTTGTGCTGGGTGTGTGGGTGCGCATGCCCGCTGTGTTCCAGGCCACCCGCGCGCTGGGCACCTGCCTGCTGCTGCGCAACCTGGCAAACGTGCTGTGGCGGCGGCGGCTGGCTCGCCTGTCGCGCCCCTCGCACCTGGTGGGCCTGACGCGGTGGCGCGAGCCGATGATGACGGGAACGCTCACCCTGCTGACCCTGTTCCTGGGCTACCAGGGCTGCGGCGCCAGCCTCGAGTTCCTCAACATTGATCGCTCGGGGACGGTCTTTGCTGCCGCACTCTTTGCCGCACACCCGCTAGCAGCCGTGGCGCGCCACGCCATCGTGCTGATGGTCGCATCACATGTGGGCGCCCACCTGCTGGCCTGGGCAGCCTGGCAGGCACGCCTCCCGTGAGTTCCATTTGCAGCTGAGGCAGGCTGGGGCACCGGGCACGCTGGCATATTCTTCATCACTTGGGCCCATCTGTTACTCTGCCCTGCTCCCCCTGTTCAACCTGTGCGATGCTGCCCTTTTGTATGCTGCAGGTGGGCCACAGGGCTTGGCGTGGCGGCGGTGATCGTCAGTGCAGCCCACAACCCACTCATGTGCACAGCAGCGGAGCTGGCGTCGCCAGAGGCGGAGCAGCTCACATCCATTTTTTACCGAGCGCTGGATCTGCTAAGCTGGGCGGTGCCGCCGCTCACCGGGCATGGCCTGGTCGGGCTGCGGACCACGCCTGCGGCAGACCAGTGCACCGCCGTGCTGCTGTTCACGCAGCTCAGCCTGGGCTTTGTGCTGCCGCTGCTGTATCAGGCAACGCAAGAGGTGGCGCGCTTTGCGCAGCACCAGAGCCAGAGGCGGCAGTGCGGGCTGCCGCCGGAGCGCGGCTGGCAGCAGAGGCTGTACGGCACCATTGCGGCGGTGGTGCGCCCGGACGAGGCGTACCCACTGCTGGTGCCTGCCGTGGCCATCTGGCTGCTGTCTGCCCTTCTGTGGGAGGTGACGCTGCTGCTGGCGCCAACCATCCCCACCATTGCGCCCTACTTTGTTTGACCCATGGCCTTGATCGACAAGGGCGGGCCCGTGTGGCAGGCTCCTTTGAAAGCTCATGTGCGGACTTGTAAGCATGCAGCTGTGGATTGGCTGGGCAGCCTCTTGGTTTCGCACCACCAGCGTCATGTATGATACGGTTATTGGCTGAAGGGGAGCGTAGAGCAACAGAACATCCACCGGCAGCGATGGGGGCAGGAGCGCCGATGCGTCCTGCGGGCAGATGTGCCGGTAAAGAAGAAGCAAGCGCACACAATCACATTCGCCTGCAAACGCATGGCCACATTCTCCACAGTACTTCGGAAGGGCTACCGCCCGCCCGCCGCCTGCTGTAGCCGCCGCCGCCGCCGCCGCCGCTAGTTCACGGGGCTCCCCCGCAGGGCCAAAAGTCAATCTTGTGGCATAAACAGGCCATGCCATCGCCTCGACCGGGATTTCAACCCCTGTAGACTCTTCGGTACAGTCTGCTCTTCGGTACAGTCTATCCCTGCGGCAGCTGCCGCGCATGCGCGACCCGCGCCATCTGCCGGCGATTTTGGGCATCCACTGATTTAGTTAAAATCAAAGATCATTCTTGGAATTGAAGGGGCAGCCCCAAAACGGAGGTGAAAAGTACGGTGGTGAACCCAACTTCTTCCAGTCGGCCGCCTTCGCAGCCCATTTCCCCTGATATATACTGCCGGCCGGTGGCTGGAGACGGGAGTGGCAGCCGACAAGGCTCCAAGGTCCTAGCCACATCGACATCGACATCCTCGGTACAGTTTGCACAACAAGCCTCCCTGCGGCCTTCCTGGATCTGGTGAGTCCCATGCATGTATGTTTAAGCCCTCCCTGCGGAGGGCCGGCAGTGGGCCTCATGAAGGGGGCCCGCCGGTGGCGGTGCCGCCGGCGGCGCGGCGAGCACGCTGTAAGCGGAAGCTGTGGTGTTTTTGGTGTTTGGGGGGTTGTCTCTCACCTCACACTTGTGTTTTTATGTCCATATCGTTTGGGGGCCACAATTCGAAAACATCTCCTTGAGGAGGGCACCGTATGGCCTCCATCAGCATTACGCTGTCCAGCATGGGGCGCCAGCCAGCGGCCAGCTTCAAGCAGTGCGACCTGGGTGGCTGCTCACCCACGCTGCCCTGCTGGTGGTGGGCTGCGGCAGACATGTGCAGAGATATGAGCCCCTCTCAAGGTGCGTGTGGGGGCCAGCAGCACTTCTCCCAATGCATGCGAGTGCTTTGCAACGGCAGGCAGCAGCTGGTGTGATGAGCTGCATCTCCTGCCAGCCCTCTGCTGCCCCCCTGATGACATTGCGGAGCCTGGCAGGCCTGTGCCAGCTGAAATCAAGAGGGCTGCGGGCAGGCGCCACGGCTGGCCGCCGGTGGATCCAGCGTGTCATGCCAATAGGGCGCTGCCCTCCAGGCCCACCTGTGAACCTGCACCCCCTGCGCCTTGCAGACAGTCGCTGCCAGGTGGCGTTGGAGGCACGGGGCCACGCTTCGAGCAGCTGCTGGCCACCTCTACTTGCCTTGCTGCGCGCTTCAGGCAACAGCACTCCAGGTGAATGTGCTTCCCCATCTAACCACTTGGCCCACCACCATAATGTTCTCGCTGCCTCCCAGCTGTGCATGCTGTGCATACCCGTCTGATTTCTTTCCATTCCCTCGTGGGGAGTGATGCTGTGCTTGTCGCCACATGTGGGAGGCTGCCTGGCCTGCCAGGGGTTGCAGCAGCCTCGCGAACAGCATGGCACTGCCTGTGGCGTGGCACCCTGCCCCTGGGGCGCATGCTTTTAGTGCACACGCTGTGCTGCACTGCTGCACACAGCTTCCTCATCCCCAGGCGCTCACCTGCTCTCCGTTGTCACACACACCTGCCCACTCATCCTGCAGGCGCAAGTACACGGTCGGCATAATGGCATAAGCAACCGCTTCGTGGCTGCTGAGATATTGAGAGCGGTGGCAGCCAACCCGCCGCCCGCTCCTCAGAGCACCCACTGCCCGCGCGCTCTGCGCCCACCCTCCTCCTGCTTCGGCTAGCAGCTTCGCCTGCTGGACATCAACATACCAGCTTCTGCGACCACTTCAAGGCGAGGAGCCGCAGGTCAGGGCAGCTATGCACCATGCACGGTAACTGGCCAGCAGGCAGCGCAGCGCCCCTTGGCAGCATGCTGCTGCATTGGAGTTGATACCGTGCCCTGAGCCTGCTGGGAAGCGGCCTGCACAGCTGTTGAGCAGCACAGCCATGCGAGGGTGGTAGGTGGCACATGCAGCATTAAATCTGTGGTGCAGAATGTGTGTGTGCGAGCCGTGGGGGACCGCCAGCTGTTCCCCCTTCCGCTGCTGAGATAGTGTGCATATGTGCCTGGTCCATGCAGGCTGACCCTGGCAGCGTGCTGCTCGGGCGGACATAGCAACGGCAGCTGCTGTGTGCAGCAGGGCGAAAAAGGCCCTGTCTTCCTGCCTTTGAATGTTTCCCCTTGCACCCCATCTCAAACCCCCAAACTTCTCCCTTCCCTCTCCCCTCCTTTTCCCCTCTGTGTTTTCCCTCTTCTTTCCCCCTTCTCTCGTTTCTCATCTCCCTGGGTTTGATGGCAGCCCCCTGGGATGCCGTCAAACCGGCGGGGTGATCTGGCGCCTGCACACGGCAGCCGCCACAGCGCCTGCTCCCTCCAGCCGCTCCATGACGGCATCCACACACTTACACCCCACTGCCACTGCCCTTTCAGGTGCTGCTTTGGGCAAGGCCATGCGGAGGCCAGGCCCCAGCATCGTGCTGGTCTTGGCGACCGCCCTGCTGCGCTGCGTGATGTGTGTTGTGACCAGCTCCTCCCAGTCCGGCCTGCTGGTCATCAGCAGGACAGGCAGCAAAGTTACCATCCTGGCTGCCGACGTGCAGCTCGCGAGCGATCTCTGTAAGTGAAGGCGGGCCCACATGCGCTCTCACCGCTGCACTGCTACCATACTGCCACCATTGTCACCTCACCGCGCATTTTGCCTGCCTCCCAACTGAACAACTGCAGCCGCCCCTCTGGTGAACAACACTGTACGACTGTCCAACGCTGACGACATCGAGGTGTATGCCGACACCGTGACCCTCCTTGGCAGCCTGGACCTCGCCGGCAAGCAGAGCGGCAGCGGGGCCGGTCTGCCTGGTCGTTCCATCAAGATTGTTGCGCGCAGGCTGGTGTGCGGCCAGGCTCCAGGAAAAGCGCAGGCACGCTGCGTAGTCGACACATCAGGTGGGGGTGGATCACCTGCAGACAAGAGCGTACCGTCCTTCAATCACATCTTTGTGCTTGCCTCGCATGTGCTTCTCACAAAGAAAGCAATCACCACCAAGCCACGGCTGTTTTGCCTGCTTGCCAATGGGCTTCGGTGCAGGGGGAGACGGTATCTCTCGCTCGGATCCCGCGATTCCAGGCATAGCTGGCACTTCGGTGTCCACAGAATGGGGCGACAGAAATAGTGAAGTAGGCACTCGGCGAGGCCTTGATGGGGCTGCAGGTGAGAGAAACATACCGCAACAGCAGCCAGCCTCCCAGGCATAACGCGCTGGCTTGTTGCACTTCCCACAGGCATTGATGGCGTGAATGGCGGCAATGCTGGCCACATCGAAATTCAGTCAAGCACCCTGGAAGGCGATTTTTTGTTCGAAGTGAGTGCCTACTGGTGGGCCTGCACTCGTCTGACTGGCTGGTGTGCCCCACCGGCCTGACGCCCCACCGGCCAGTCAGGCCCTGTTTAGCTTTCCTCCTCTGGCCACAGCCCCTTTGCTCACACTCTGACCAAGCTGTCTGGATGCAGGCGGAGGGAGGCGAGGGTGGGAAGGGCCAGGCAAGTCTCTCGTGCTCACCAGCTATGTGCCAGGCTCATCATCCGCATCATCTCTGCTGCAGCACTGTGTGTAACATAACGTGTATTGGGGATTTGGTGATTCATCGACGTCTAGCTGAAAGCATTTCCTTGTGCCACTGCAGATTGGTGGCAATGGAGGGCAAGGTAAGCTATTTGTATGAAACACCCATTGTTGGCTGCTGTTGCTCGGTGTGCTGCTGCACCGTAGGAGCGCTTGTTTGCTATGGCCACCTCCATGAAATGCAGGTGGAAATGGCTGGGATGCGCCCAATGTGATCTGCTCACGACCAGGTAGCATCCCCACCTTCACGGTACTTTCACAGGAGTTTACCTCCTGGGATGGCAGGTACTTCAATGCTGTTCAGGGGTGGCTGGACATGGAATTCTGGATTACAAATGGTAGCAGAGAAATCAGAAGAACACTCTACTGTTGGAACATACGACACATTACGTCATTGACGCAACACTCCAATTGCTTGGGCGGTGCACAATTTGATCCATACCTGCTCGCTTATCAGGGGAGGACCTGCTCGCAATGTTGCGCTCCCTCTTTTGTTCCCAACGTGGCATACCTTCACGCCCAAGATGGCACAGCTGGGGGCAATGGCGGCAACGGAGGCGCAAATGGTGAGCCACAGGAAAAGAAATTGTTGCTGGGATGTGTTGGGCACACAATATGAAGCCCAATATGCATTCCCCGACTAATGCCGGATTTTGGATGCAGGAAAGAATGGAATGCTTGCTTGTGTGGGCTTAAAGTCTGGTAAAGCAAGAACTAGCTTGCAACATAGACTCCCCGCCGAAACGGGACGGGAACCGGGCGAAAGCAGAGAAAGCAATAAAACAGGGGTGGAGCAAGGCGACATGCAACGCAAGCAGCTGACAGGGCACGCATCGAAACGTGTGTATGACTGGCAAAGTGGCATGGCGCATTGGGGAGAAACGCAACGGTACGGGAGCATGGGCTGGCCAAACGGCAGTGCGGAACGCTAGGTCACTAGAAAAGCAGGGAAAGGCGCACTATGTATGCAATGAGGGCAGCCCCGGCTCGGGGCCG
>NW_005435065.1:724526-733116 GCF_000147415.1 Chlorella variabilis
CCCAAACGCCGTGCCGCCGAGTCCCGTGGCTGCGACCGTAGACCGTGGGCCGGAAACTGCGGCCGCAGCTCGGCGGCACGTGGTTCTGGTCAAATCGCCAAGCGTGCAGCAGCGCCGAACCACGCTTCCCGGCCTCGGCGCATGCCTTCAGGGGCCCCCTATCGCTGGGCACACCCCTCCAACACCGAACATGCGCCCGGGGGGGAGGGCGGCCCGGGCTGGCCAGGCCAAAGTGGGCCGCCCTCGAGCAAGAGGCGGCCGGGCTGTGTGCTGAATGAATGAATGAATGAATGCAAGTAGAGATTTGATGCATAACCCAGTAGAGCATCCGGCGGAACTGAAAAGTCAATACTGCTGAGTGACGCGTGTTCTGCGGCAAGCTTCAGCTGCCAAAGCCCTTCCAGTGCTCTGAACTGGAGATCCCTGCAAGTTGTGACACCAAGCAAAAACGCAAGAAGCAGCATTGACGGACTTGGTGGCTGGGCTGTGTGTCACGGTGTGCATTTGCATTTGCATGCTGCATGTGCATGTGGGTGCTGAGGGCAGTGCCTGCAAAAGCAGCCGGCTGTTGCATGCCTGTACATGCCGTCCAGCATGGTCGCCAGGGTAGCACTGGCTGGGTCGGCGCCATCCAGGAGCTTCCTTTCTGCCGTTGCTGCCTGTTCGTCAAAACTGTCAATCAGTGCCCGCGCGTCTACCAGCTGATTCTTAAGGCCCTGCAACCTCAGCAGTTGTTGGTTGTATGTGTCGCACAGAATCTTGAACCTGCACAGCAACGGGAACACACAATTTGAGTGCGGGGAATGCCAAAACTTGGTAAGCCAGGAGGCAAGCCTCCTGCTTGAATTGCTGCCTTGCAATCCTGCCCTGCCCCCACGCGCTTGAATGGCTGCCTGGCGCTCACGCTTGAATGGCTGCCTTGTAATCCTGCCCTGCCTCCAGCTCCAAGTATGGCTTGATGAACGCTTCCCACTTGTCACGTGACATGGCCAGCTTGGCGCTGTCCTTCTCGCTGGCATGCAGTTCATTGAAGGTGGTGAACTTGGCAGCCACGCTGTCGCCGTCGTCAAGGACATCGAGCGTTTGAATTAGGGGCTGTGGGCAAAGGAAAATTTGCGGTTAGTAGGGGAGGAGCTGCTGGGGTTTTCGAGTTTGGTACTTGGAATGTATAGGCCTCACATTATATGGGTCGCCTGGCAAAGTTTGGTTGGGTAGGCCACTGATGGTCTTGCCGAGCGCAAAAGCCTCCTTGCTAAAGCTTGAGAGGCTTTTTGAAAAATCAGATACATCTTTGCCTGTACCCCCTCTATATGATTGTATGCCTGACGCGATCACTCCTACGCCGGCCACAAGTAAATTGACAACCTGCGCAGCAGCCACATGCAGACACATGTTATCTCATGGCATACATGCACAATTGTTACTTATGTATTGTGCAATCTGCTCCATTGATGTCGGTGTGAGGGGTCAGTGCCTATGCCGGTCACCTGCTCGATACCGGCCAGTGGAAACCTTTTGCTAGCCTCCAGCGAGGCTTGCCTTTCGCGCTGGATAGCCTGCTGGAAGACAACATCCAGCGTCACGATGGCGATGCGAGCCACCTCGCGTTGACTGTCAAGCCTTGAAATTTCTGACTGCGCTTCGACTATGCCCGGAGTGATAACATTCTGAATCTGGTCCTGAATAGCAGTCTTTGCTGTGTGGACCTGTGTAATGGCTGTCCTGATGTCATCTTCTTTGGTGTTGTCGGCCTGCGCTTTCTTAAAATACTCACCAGCAGCACTCTGAACCTCCTGCGCATAGCAGAACCAACAGCGATAGCAACAGGGAGGAGAGTCAGTGGGCAATCCAGACACATGCACTTGCACGTGAACGGGCATGCTCCAAAGGTGAGTATTGCCCTGCCCAGTTTGCTGCCAACTCGCCTTTAGTGTTGGCATCAAGGAACCGCACACGTAGTTCTGGATGACAGACAGGCTGGCCGTGGGCGCAAAATTGGGGGGAAAGCCTGCGTGAACACCGAAGTTTGGACCGACATTCCTCCCAAAGGCGCGACCAAACACATTTGAACAACACAGCGTGTGACTGGGTGGTGAGGCAAGGTCTCACCAAAGATGTCCACAGGCTGCTGCATTTTGTGCACAAGGGCACCCACTTCCTTGATGACTGCCTGACACTGGGTTGGGTACACTTGGTCGACCAAGCAGGTGACATTAAGCATCCAACGCAGTGCAGCGCCAATGTCGGCCAGATCGTCAACGGTCCCGGTCACCATGCGCAACTGCACCTTTCGCAAGGTCATGGCCAGCTGCGCCGAAGGGACCTGGAAGCTGGAGGGCGGCGTCACTGCAGGGAGTCCAGTACTGGCACTAGTGTGAGTGCGTACAAGGGGCCCCGGGGCAGGGTTAGTCATTGGAGAGAGTACAGCAGCGCTGCTCCTAATTTGGTCTGCAATGCAGCCTTCCAGAAAGTTAATTGAAAGATGATACTCACGTTGCTGGACGGTGGGTGGGCCATAGGTGAAGTGCCCGCGCATAGGGGTCCCATCCACCTGCTTGGCACCCGCTTTGCCAGGTTGCCCAGTATTACCGGGTTTCCCGGACCTGTGATTATCTGCCCATACCGGCGGTTCTCCGCATGCGCCATGGCTGTCATTTGGATCGGTTTTCCTGGGGGTGGGGAAAGATTCAGGAGGGTAAGATGGCAGGTGCTGAGTGGGTCTTCCCACACCCTTGCTGTTGTGCTCACCCATGATAACGGATCTGGGCTGGTTGGCTTGTGACTTGCGCCTTCGGCAGGTACAGAATGCCATGACAGCCCCCGCGGCCACCAAGCCCTGCATTTGTATAATAACACATTTAAAACGCTTCTTGTCAGAGGAGGACAGATGCATGCATTGTGCATACGCGGCCACATACCTCCTGCTCCCCCCAGTGCACCCTAAAAACAGGTTCATTCATTCATTCATTCATTCAGCACACAGCCCGGCCGCCTCTTGCTCGAGGGCGGCCCACTTTGGCCTGGGCAGCCCGGGCCGCCCTCCCCCCCGGGCGCATGTTCGGTGTTGGAGGGGTGTGCCCAGCGATAGGGGGCCCCTGAAGGCATGCGCCGAGGCCGGGAAGCGTGGTTCGGCGCTGCTGCACGCTTGGCGATTTGACCAGAACCACGTGCCGCCGAGCTGCGGCCGCAGTTTCCGGCCCACGGTCTACGGTCGCAGCCACGGGACTCGGCGGCACGGCGTTTGGGCCCAAGCTTGCTGCCGCCGCCGCCGTGCCCGGGGGGCAGCGCGGCGGCGGCGGCGGCACGCTGCGACGCCCCCGTGCTGCCGAGCTGCGGCCGTAGTTTCCTGCCAGAAGCCCACGGCCACAGCCACGGGACTCGGCGGCACGGAGTTTCGGTCCACGGCTTGCTGCCGCCGCCGTCGCAGGGGTGCTGCCTGCGGCGGCGGCGGCACGGCGTTTGGGTCCACGGCTTGCTGCCGCTGCCGCCGCCGCAGGGGTGCTGCCTGCGGCGGCGGCGGTAGCGCACGTGGCAACCCCCCGCGTTTCCTTGCCTCCCATCCACCGGACCCCGTCCTGCGCTTCACTTTGTTTAGGGAGGGGCTGCTCACTGCTCATTGCTCATTGCTCATCGCACACTGCTCAACGCTCATTGCCCTATATCCCACCCAGCCGCAGGACTCCACTGCCGCCCGCGCCCCGCCCCATCTGGCCGCTTGCGCGCCCCATCCCCCCTCGATGGGGCCCGCCCACACCGGGGCCTCCCCCCTCCCGCCCACTGCTTTCTCAACGGCCCCGAGCCGGGGCTGCCCTCATTGCATACATAGTGCGCCTTTCCCTGCTTTTCTAGTGACCTAGCGTTCCGCACTGCCGTTTGGCCAGCCCATGCTCCCGTACCGTTGCGTTTCTCCCCAATGCGCCATGCCACTTTGCCAGTCATACACACGTTTCGATGCGTGCCCTGTCAGCTGCTTGCGTTGCATGTCGCCTTGCTCCACCCCTGTTTTATTGCTTTCTCTGCTTTCGCCCGGTTCCCGTCCCGTTTCGGCGGGGAGTCTATGTTGCAAGCTAGTTCTTGCTTTACCAGACTTTAAGCCCACACAAGCTGTGCTGAAAGAAATGCAGCAAAGGATCAACGCCGTCATGTTGCAGACGCTAGAGGTGCGCTTGCCCTCAGTGACTGCGCCTTGGGATGCACGTTCCTTGTTGAACTTGTGGTTGGCTGTGGTAGTGCTTTTGTTGAGTTTCAATCATGGCTGTGGTGCAGAAAGGCGAACAATTCCAGCCGCTGTTCCTGCGAGACATCGTGACGCTCACCAACAGCTCCACCCTCAACCTGCGTGAGCAGCTGGAGTTGGAAGAAGGTGGACTTACCTTCACTGTGTCGCCCTGCAATTTCCAGCTGAGGAGGAAGGCTCACGTCCTGATTGACGAGGTGTATGTCACCTTGGTGGGAGCAAGTCCTCAGGATAGAACGTTTGTGACGTTGGAGGTGCGGGGCTGGCTGTGTGCAGCAGGCCAATTCGGGGGCAACAAGAAGAAACTGTTGTGGCATCAGCATGATGAACATGCTTCCTCGCACAAAAAAAATCCTGCAGGTGGGGCACGGCGGGCAGGTGGTGATGTATGATGCTCAGCTGAAGCCGTATTACTACACGCTCACTAGGCGGCTGGCTGGCCAGACATACTACCTTCCCCTTCCCCCTTCGGGGCGCATCGACTGGAACACCAATACCGACGTGCTCACCCAGAGGGCCAACCTGGTGAGTCCATGGAACAGCCCGCCACCTAACTGTGGCGATATAGACCTTACCCCCATGAGCCAGTACTTCATCGCGCTGTCGCCCTTTGCCACCTGGAGCATCCGCATGGATCAAGAGCTCAGCGGAGGTGAGTGGACCGGCGGTTGTGGATGACTGCAGTGCGGTGTGTGTACCCTGCACCTGATACTCCATTGGCATTGCAATATTCGATGTCCACATGCCCTGCTCAGACGTTTACCTGCTCTCCTGGCTGCAGCCATTAACCTCCAAAACCTGACTGCGGTCCATGTGTCGATGAAAGGCTACAGCAAAGCTGCCACAGTTCCCCATTGTGAGCAACTGCTGCCAGTTCAGTAACCGTGGGCGGGCGGGACACACACACACACATGGGGCGCTGATTACCCCACGCTGCATTGCCTGCAGATGTCATCTGCCCGCGACCTGGAAGGCCCCCGCCACCGGCGCCCCCCAGACCTTCTCCTCGCCCTCCTCGCCCGCCTCGCCCGCCCCGCCCACCCCCTGCCCAGCCTCTCCCGCCACCGGTGCTGCCCAGGCTGGTCATCCCTGCCAATGCCAACAAGACCATTGACTGCGGGCCAGGAAATGTGGTGGGCCAGGTCATCAAGGCCACATATGGGCAGAGCCAAGGTTTCTGTGCAACCATGGATGTGGACAGCTACATCCGGGCCGTCTGCCAAGGCCGGCAAGCCTGCGTGCTGGCGCCCTCCAACGAGCTGCTCAACCCCCCTGCCGGCCCGGCCTGGTGTCCCTCCAACCGCACATTGGTGGTCGAGTACAGGTGGGGCAGTGCACAGACATCACTGTGTGTGTGATTTAGAGGGAGGGGGACGCGGGGTTCGCGTGTGCTTGCTGAGCTTGAAACTGAAAGTCCTGATGCCTGCCTGCCTCCTTGCCTTGCAACCCTGCGTGCAGGTGCTGCCCCCGCTACGCCTATGAAGCCGGCAACTGCGAGCCTACCCCACTCAAGAACCTGGCACTAGTGAGCCCGACTTGCTGTCCTGCCCATGCTGCCTGCACTGCAGTGCCGGGGAGCAGGGGGGCTGCTTGCGTGAGCCAGCGGGCCCGCCTATCAGGATGCATGGAGCGCTTCTGCCATATGTTAGTGTGCCTGGCTGCAGGGAAGGGGGTATGCGTATGGCTCCTCCAGGCTAGACCCCTCCGTCGTGCCTGGGCTGGGCGTCGATGGCAAGCGCAGCACCTCTTGGGATGGTAACAACTTGCAGTGCACACACACCGGGGACAGAGGGGTTGGCCAACCCGGCACACTCAGGCCGTGGTGGTTTGTGGACCTGGACCAGCCATTCGACGTCGTGGCAGTCACCATCTACACGCGCTGCGACTGCTGCTCCTGTGAGCTGCCCATGGCCAATGTCGCATGCATGCAGTTTGGGGGCGCACAGGGGTTCAGTCGACCGCCGCCACCCTGCCTTGCCGCTCATCAGTGCTTGCATGCCAGGACGTGTTGCACATGCTTTCGGTAGCTACCTGACCAGATGCCTTGCGCCGGCTCTTCATGCAGCTCGCCTGCGCGACTTTGAGATACATGTGACCAATGTGAAGCCGTGGGACGGCGACGGCGACACCAGCGTGGCAGCGGGCGCTCTCACCGGCGCCACGCTGTGCACCTACAAAGCCGGCATCCATGTGTGTGCCTGTCTGCAAAGGGAGCGAGATGTGTCCATGCTTAATGTAGCACAGCTGCCACGTTGTGCCATGCAGGACGGGTGTGCCGGTGGCGGTTTTGAGACTTATATGTGCCAGGGCGGGCCCAAGTACGGGCGCTACGTCACAGTGCAGGTGAGGAGGCAGTTCTGCCTGCAGAGGCTGGGTGCATGGGAGCTCTGGGTGAAGCAAACAGCAGACCGACATGCAAACAGGAGACATGCCCAGCTGACACCGCTCCATGCTCTGCCCATGCAGATTGTGAACGACGAGCCAACCTCGGTTCTAGCTATGTGTGAGGTGGAGGTGAGGAGGGGAGGCCTATGCATAGCCTCCATACAGGGTACACGCATGCTGGCGGTGCTGGTGGGAGGGCACAACACACCTAGTTTGCTATGGGGGGTTGTTGCTGCCCCTTCCAGGTCTGGGGCCAAGAGTGCGAGAGGCCAGGCGGCTCGTGCCATGTCTCTGGGCTCTTCGAGCTGGCCAGGGTGAGCGCTGAGCCTTACAGGCTTTGCAATGCTGGCGGTGGTGGTGGTGATGTGTGTGTAGTGTGTGCGGTGCGGTGAGGCGGCACTTGAGACGAAGCTTGTCCTGATTATGACCCACCCGTTTCCGCCGATGCAGTTTAAACCCGCCAGTGGGTCCAGTCAGGAAAATTCCATTTACAGCAATGCTGTAGATGGCAACAAGAGCCCCTTCTGGATTCCCGTGGCTGGTGCATCCCAGACCTGCACCCACACCCTGCAGGAGGAGCGCCCTTGGTGAGCGCTGCCAATCGGGTGCAGGCTGCCGATCTGGTGCAGGCCGATCGGGTGCAGGCTCTTTTGGGGATGGGTCATTTTGCATGATGCAGACAGGTCCTGGTTTGAAGGCACGCGCTCACCTCTCATGGATTGCTGCATCGCTCCACCATTCTTTCTTCTGCGATGCGCTTCAGGTGGTATGTGGACCTTGGCTTCCAAACAGATGTGCACAAAGTGCGCATCCACAACCGCTGCGACGTCACCAACACCGGCGAACAGTTGTGGAAGCGGCTGCAGAACTTCACGATACATGTGTCCCACACAGAACCCTTCATCACTGGCAAGCTAGACCCAGCGCTCAACGACACCACCCTGTGCTACAGCCACCAAGGGTATCAGGTGCAGCGGAGCCGCAGCCCAGCGCCGTGCAGCAGCTTGCCAGCCACAGCAGTGCTGGGGATGTAATGCATTGCAGATGGAATGAATGTCGAGCATTGACTCACGCTCGTGCAGGACAAATGCAACTTTGTTGCCGGTGATGACGGGTCTGACATTTACACATGTACGGTGCCCAAGTTTGGGCGCTACGTGAGCATTCAGGTGAGCAAGTGCGCAACCCTGGCTGGCTGATGCGGCGCCCATGTGTTTTTACCCCAGCCATCTTCTTTCTTCATCAACAACAATGTTATTGCACAGTTATTGCACAGAATGCTCGACGCAGTCGTCTCCTTCACTCTCTCAGAGGCGCTAGCAGTGGCAGCGGCCGTCGGCCTGTTTCTGGGCCTGTTCTCGGCAGCAGCTCTCCTCGTGCTCCTGCGATGGGTGGAGAAGCGCCTGGTAGAGGCGCGGCCCGGCGGCGACAGCCGCCCCCCGCGGCATGCCGAACCCAGTGTTCGGCACGTGCCGCTCGAGGGCAGCTTGCAGCCTGCGCGGGACCCAGCGCCACCCACAGGCGAGCAG
This sequence comes from Chlorella variabilis, assembly GCF_000147415.1. Classification (NCBI taxonomy): domain Eukaryota; kingdom Viridiplantae; phylum Chlorophyta; class Trebouxiophyceae; order Chlorellales; family Chlorellaceae; genus Chlorella; species Chlorella variabilis. Next base: position 732,678 of record NW_005435065.1, read on the forward strand.
ACAGCTGAGATTGCGGTGATAGGGCTCCCCGGCTTGGCAGCGGAGGCTGCCGCTGGATGCCTTCCCACACACGAGCATGCCTGCAGACGCCTTTGCGGCTGGCTGCACGCCTTCTACAGCATGTCAGTCAGCGGCGTGCGGGTGCAGCGGGTGTGGATCACGCGGAATGGGCGGATGGCGCTTGAGGCGTCGCTGCCCGCCGCCATGGCTGCTACTGTGCTGGCTGGCAGCAAGCGGCTCAAGGGTACTGGGATCACCCTTGGGCCCGTCCTCAGCCCCAGCGAGCTGCGCGAACGGGAGGCGCGCAGGCAGCAGCAGCCACAGCCCACCCCGGTCCCGCCCCAGCCTGGCCGACAGCGCCGTGCGCAGCGCTCCGCCCCGCCAGCAGCCGCTAACGCGGCAGCACGGAGGCGCGGCGAGCAGCCGCCGCCGCCACCGC
>NW_005435065.1:733241-741283 GCF_000147415.1 Chlorella variabilis
ACTGCGCGGCGGCGACGCCAGCGGCGGGAGACGGCGGCGAGGCACCAGGCGGAGGCCGCCACCTCCACACCCTCATCTCGTGCCCCATCCCCAGTCGAGGTGGCCCCTGGGCACGTCTTGACGGCCCTGCCCAGGCGGTCGGCTCGGCTGGCCCGGGGTTGAGCTTATCCGGCGCTTCATTAAATGCCTCTTGCTATCTTTATGCAGATGCCCACCGTGTGTATTGCTTGGGGCATGCAGCTTATAATTTTGGGTGGGTTTTGTATTTGCTGCAATGTTGTGTACAGCTCTACCCCCCATACCTGAATCTCTTCCCTCATGTGTTTTGTGTTGGTGCATACTTTTCCAGCTGTTTGGCACCACAGCTGGGCCCGTAGCATTCATTTGCTCCTTATGGGTGTAACAGACAGACAGACAGACAGACAGTGCGGCTGGCCAACCCTTGCTCCCCCACAGATCAATGGCACAGGCATCCTTACGCTTTGTGAAGTGTCAGTTTGGGGCGCCAGGTGGGTGGATGGATGCCGTGGCAACTGGCCTGTAATGTTTGCATCTTTGGGGGGTGCGTGCATGGGCTTCGCGCGCATGCCCGTCTGTTTTAGCTGACACCGTGTTGAGCAACCTGCATTGCATGCCAAACCATCGACTGCTGCACTGTGCAGCCTGCCTTCCCCCACCCCTGCCCCACTTGGCCTCACCGAACTCGCCAGGGTGGGAAGCCTAGCTGCATGACTGCCGAAAGCATGATGTTGCTGTGAATGCCCACGAGTGCTGGCCCCTGCTATGAATGCCCACAAGTGCTGTCCAGCGGCAGCCCTGCGCAGCACATTCAATGTTGCTCCAGTATGTTTGTTGTACCTGCTCGCAGGGCAAGCCGTGCAATGGCTCATCTTCCCGTTATGAGCTGACAGTCCCCAGCCGGGCAGTAGATGGCAATCTCAGCCCATTGATCGACATCCCAACAAAGGAAGGTTGCACCCATTCAGTGGCAGAGGCGCGTCCCTGGTGAGTGTGATACAGGGGCGGTTGAGTGCATCATACCAAGCAATGGACAATGCATCATGCCAAGCAATGGATAATGATGTATATGCATAGCCTGTGGGCAGCAAACGTGAGTGCAATTATCCAGCTATGCTAGAGAGGTTTTTGTGACATCTTCCCCTGACCCTCCGCCCTGGTTCAGGTGGTACGTGGACTTGGGTCAGCTGGCCGCAGTGTCATCTGTGCGCATCGTAAATCGCTGCGACAACCCCAACGGCAAGCAGGCCAGCCTGCACAGCATCACATCTGTGCTGGGCCTGTACGACGGCATCTAGCCTGGCGTGCCAGCTGGTCCTCCTCGCTAAAACCCGTGCGCCTCGCCACTTGTTGACCTGCAGTTATGGCGAGGCTGACGGATTTTGAGATCCACATCTCACGCACCCGGCCCTTCCTCGTGGGCAGGCAGGACCCCACGCTCACAAATGCAACGCTATGCTACAAAAAAGTAGGCTCACAGGTGTGTGTAACGGCAGCCCAGGAGCGGCTTACTCAGTATGTGTATGGTGTGGGCAATGCCAGTATGCTTTGGCACTGTGTTGCCCGTCAAGGCATGCTGGTGGGATAACCGCAGGAGCTCCATAACAGCAGCACATGTGCTGGTCTGCCCTGTCCCGCTGCAGAACACCTGTGACATGACTGCCGGCGAGGATGGCTCAGCAACTTACGATTGCCAGAGCGGGCCACTGCAGGGGCGCTTTGTCAGCATCCAGGTCGGTTGCAGGCCATGGCCTTGGCCAAGGTCCATCAGTTGCGAGCAGTACGCATCCATTCATTCATTCAGCACACAGACCGGCCGCCTCTTGCTCGAGGGCGGCCCACTTTGGCCTGGGCAGCCCGGGCCGCCCTCCCCCCCGGGCGCATGTTCGGTGTTGGAGGGGTGTGCCCAGCGATAGGGGGCCCCTGAAGGCATGCGCCGAGGCCGGGAAGCGTGGTTCGGCGCTGCTGCACGCTTGGCGATTTGAACAGAACCACGTGCCGCCGAGCTGCGGCCGCAGTTTCCGGCCCACGGTCTACGGTCGCAGCCACGGGACTCGGCGGCACGGCGTTTGGGCCCAAGCTTGCTGCCGCCGCCGCCGTGCCCGGGGGGCAGCGCGGCGGCGGCGGGGGCACGCTGCGACGCCCCCGTGCTGCCGAGTTGCGGCCGTAGTTTCCTGCCAGAAGCCCACGGCCACAGCCACGGGACTCGGCGGCACGGCGTTTCGGTCCACGGCTTGCTGCCGCCGCCGTCGCAGGGGTGCTGCCTGCGGCGGCGGCGGCACGGCGTTTGGGTCCACGGCTTGCTGCCGCTGCCGCCGCCGCAGGGGTGCTGCCTGCGGCGGCGGCGGTAGCGCACGTGGCAACCCCCCGCGTTTCCTTGCCTCCCATCCACCGGACCCTGTCCTGCGCTTCACTTTGTTTAGGGAGGGGCTGCTCACTGCTCATTGCTCATTGCTCATCGGACACTGCTCAACGCTCATTGCCCTATATCCCACCCAGCCGCAGGACTCCACTGCCGCCCGCGCCCCGCCCCATCTGGCCGCTTGCGCGCCCCATCCCCCCTCGATGGGGCCCGCCCACACCGGGGCCTCCCCCCTCCCGCCCACTGCTTTCTCAACGGCCCCGAGCCGGGGCTGCCCTCATTGCATACATAGTGCGCCTTTCCCTGCTTTTCTAGTGACCTAGCGTTCCGCACTGCCGTTTGGCCAGCCCATGCTCCCGTACCGTTGCGTTTCTCCCCAATGCGCCATGCCACTTTGCCAGTCATACACACGTTTCGATGCGTGCCCTGTCAGCTGCTTGCGTTGCATGTCGCCTTGCTCCACCCCTGTTTTATTGCTTTCTCTGCTTTCGCCCGGTTCCCGTCCCGTTTCGGCGGGGAGTCTATGTTGCAAGCTAGTTCTTGCTTTACCAGACTTTAAGCCCACACAAGCAAGCAGGAGCTTCTTGCTGGCTCTTGCCACCGCTATAGTGTCACTTACCATTCTGATGTGCACTCCCTGGCTCCCGGCAGATTGTCAACGCCGCCGCCGATTCAATCCTCACCCTCTGCGAGGTTCAAGTGTTCGGTGCCACGAAGTACGATGGGACAGTTGCATTTGCTGTGCTGTACACAACCTTCCCATGGTGCTCTGCCCACTGCACAGTGACCTGCGTGCATGCGCCCCTCTGCGTGCGCAGGCCCCCTACTGGCCAACGGCCGGGCCCCTTCGACTTCCAGACTGGCATCGACTATCCAACAAGCACCATCATGAGTGAGCTTTGAGCCCGGCGCCGCCGCACCATGTCCCTAAGGCTGCAACTACAAGTGAATTGGCTGCTCCTGCCCTCACCTGCAGGCACCACGGCCCCTACGCTGGAGGACTGCCACGCCGAGTGCTCCAGTGCGCCACGCTGCCTGGGCTGGGTTGCCTACGTGATGCCGGGGAGCGAGGAGCAGTATAGCTGCCTGTTAAAGGACACAGTGCACAGCCCCTCTCTCCCCTTCAACCGCTCCAGCAACACAGTGTTCTCCTACCCGCCCATCTCCTCAACAGGTGCATCAGCTGCCCAGCTCCAGGAATGGGCACCCCCCAAAGCATGGCCCCACATGGTGCACTGTTCGCCCGCCTCACCACCCCAAACGCACCCAACTCGAACCTGCAGGTCCATTGTGCCTGGGCACCTATGGTGCCGACCACTCGGCCCTTTCTGACGGGTACGACTGTGCCCCAGCTGCCAGCCCAGGTGAGCATGGCATTGCCGAAACCGCCAGCAGCTGGCCATTGAGACCAGTGGGACGGCGGAGGTGCGTGAGCGGCCTCGCCCTGGGCTGACAGCGGCATGTCCCTGGTGCGTGCGTGGGCGCAGGGGAGTGCTGCACGCGGTGCCAGGGCCAGCTGCCGCGCTGCCAGGTCTGGAACTACCAGGAGGAGAACCGCGTGGGCGTGGGCAGGAACGGCACCTGCTGCCTCAAGGACGCATTCCTGGTGTACCCTGTCGTGCTCAGCGAGGAGCAGATGGGCGAGTACCAGATCTGGGGAGGCGAGTCCACTTGGTACGACCCAACCACCTACCCCCCAAGCCCCCCGCCGCCACCCAGCCCCCCACCGCCACCTCCTCCGCCCCCACCACCACCTAGCCCGCCTCCAAGCCCGCCCCCACCATCGCCTGCTCCCCCGCCGCCGCCGCCGCTGGCAACCGTGGCGGCGCTCATTCCTGCGGGCGATGTGTGCCTCAAGTACGCCAAGCCCACCGCAAGCTCGCCGCTGGCGGCGTTTGACCAGTCTGTCAATGAAACCAATCCCTGCTCCTGGTGCGTTTCGTTTGGGAATTCGCCCTTGCAGCCCTGGTCCTGCTTATGCACGTGTGTATGCCAGTGCTCAGTACGGCCACTCTAGCTGTGCTCACCGTGCATTGCACCACCTCATCTGCCGACCGCCTGTGCCGTGGCTAGTGCAGCTTCTCATCGTGCCACGACGACGAGGCCTGCAGAGGCTGGAAATTCTGCCCGACTGCCATGAAACGCGTCACTTGCGTGGACCTGGCTGTGACGCTGGACGGCAGCGGGGTGGACCCCTGCCAGAGGTGATGGCGGAGCAGACATAGCAATAGTGTTGGGTGCATTGCAGACTGCGCATGGTGAAGGTCAGAGGGGAGGCGCCATGCCAGTTGCACCTCAACTAGGCCTCCTGCATGCATCTCAACAACCTCTGCTCTGCAATGCAGCCCGCCGCCGCCGCCGCTGGTGCCGCTGCCCTTCTTTCAAACGGTGCCAACGACTGGTGCGCCACACTGTTGCACAGCAATGCTATTGTGCCCATGGCTGCTGTTGTGCCCGCTGCCGACGCGCCCCATGTTCAGCTTTACTTGCTGTCTGGTCAGCTGGCACGGATGGTCCGACCAAAGCAGCAGCAATGCCGAGAGTGCAATGTTGAGTACTCCGCCCCATATTCCTCTGCAGGCGATGTGTGCGTGTTCTACCAGGATGTGTCCCCCGCCCGCCCGCTGCCCTACCGCTTCACTGCCTACAACGCCAATTCCAACCATACCAACGGCACCGCCTGCGCCTGCAAGCTGGCGTGCCGCGCGGAATTCACCTGCGACTTTTGGCTGCTGTGCCTGTGAGTGCGGCTTGGTTTGCTGGAGTTGGTCGGCGCGCTGATGTGTCCAGCAGCTGCGCTGCCAGCTGCGCCGCCAGGCGCGGTGCAGCTGGCCCTAATAATGGCTGTCACACGTCTGCTGCAGCAGGAGATGGGCGGGGAGAGCCTGCCCAATGCCCCTGCTGTTTGTGCGTGCAGGTCTGCTGACAACCGCAAGGACTGCTCCCAGGCCACCCCCGTGCGGGACAGCCTGGCGCAGAGCAACTGCACCGGGTGCGCCGCCTAAGCGGCTGGGCCACTTGTCTTCTTGCCGTGCACGCCTTGCTGAGTTGTCGGGTATTGCCAGGGGCATCGCTGCACAGAAGGCATTGCACATGCTGGGACATTGACTCCATGGTGCAGTACCGAGACAGGCAAGGATGTGGAGGTGCCGGTCATCGACTTCACCACCACGCTGCAGGGCCTCACGACGACCCTGTTCTCCACGGTCGTGCGGGTGGGTGGGCACTGATAGACATGTGTGGCCAGCTGGTGCTGTGGCTCCTCGCGAGGAGCTCCCTCCCAACTCCCCATCCTGCTGTTTTTCAGGCGGCGTACGAAACCGTCATCAACAACGCCATTGCTGGTGAGTGGGCCTGGGTATGGCCAAGGTGCCTGCAGGCATGTCCTGCTGCGGCAGCTGCAACACTGCAGATGCTAGATGCACTTGAGATGCTAGTCTGCAATGCAACACTGTCCAACAGTGTGTCAGTCTGGAGCGCTGCCAATTGTTGCAACCTGGGGTTGCCTCCTGCTACCCTGCGCAGCCCCCAGCAGCACCGACGTGATCAGCGTAACTCCAACGGGCTACGTTTTGACGGCTGGCCTGCGCCGGCTCAACCAACTCCCAGGTGCATCTCCACCTCGAGGCAACTTGCCACAAGCTGATGAGCTGACCCGCACTGCGTGTCCTCCAGCACGCTGCTCCAGCCCAAGCATTTCAAGCCCGACCCGCATGGCCCATGCCCCCATGGGTGCACCCCCTCCCCCCCTGCTGTGCAGGCATCGATGTGGGCAGGAGGGTGACGATCCTGGGAGAGACGGGGGACCCTCCCGTCCAGGCACGTGCAGATTGGGGGGGGGGGGGGGTTGCCGGTGGGGGGTGCTGCTGAGAGGAGCTTGCTTGCATAGCCACTCATATGTATGCATGGCGAGGATGGCAGCATGGGCGCTGGTCTCGTGCTGCAGCTCCCGACACGTCAGCTTGCATTCCCTGCCCATGCACTCTGCAGCAACAGCTGCGCGTGTTCAAGACCTCCACGCTGCCCATCTTGAACTCGCTGCTGCGCTCAGTGCTGTGAGTGGCGTGCGTGCAGATGTGCAGCAGCCACCGCAACTTTTGCTCCGCCCACACATAGCAGCAGCAACCAGCAACATGTCCATACACCATCATCCGTCTGTGCTGGCCCTCTGCTCCTCACCGCCTGCAGCTCATCTTTCGTGGACATTGATGGCGTGAGCGTTTCAGACGCAACCAACTCCACCAAATCAATCAGACTTCCCGCCCCTCCCCCTCCACCAACCCCCCCAACCCCGCCGAAGCCGCCGCCACGTCCGCGCCCGCCACACCCGCCACCACGCCCACGGCCACCAAAACCACCTAGGTGCGCTGCAGTCTGGCACCTTGCCTGTGCTGACGGGCGTGATGCATTGCACTGGTTTAAGATGCATCTGTGCATTAAAGCATCCGCGCTTGTGGTTGCCGTTGGATGCAGTCCCAAACCGCCTCGGCCTCCGCCACGCCCCAAGCCGCCCAGGTGCGCTGCAGTCCGGCACCCTCTTGTGGTGGGTGGCGTGATACATCGGAATGCCTCAAGATGCATCTGTGCAACACAGCAACCGTGTTTGTGCTTGCCTTTGGCTGCAGCCCTAAACCGCCTCGGCCTCCACCACGCCCGAAGCCACCCAGGTATGCTGCAATACGGCACCTTGCCAGCGCTGCGGGCCGTGATCCACTGCATTGCATCAAATACAGCTGGCAACACAGCAACCGTGTTTGTGCTTGCCTTTGGTTGCAGCCCTAAACCGCCTCGGCCTCCACCACGCCCGAAGCCACCCAGGTATGCTGCAATACGGCACCTTGCCTGCGCTGGGGGCCGTGATCCACTGCATTGCATCAAATACAGCTGTGCATGCCAGCAACAGCTCTTGTGCTTGCCGTTGGTTGCAGCCCCAAACCGCCTCGGCCTCCGCCACGCCCCAAGCCGCCCAGGTACGTTGCAATGGTTGATTAATTGTGCATAGCTGGAGGTCCCGCATACACGACGATGATCACACAACTCTCTACCTGCATACCGAATATGTCTGCTGTCCAAACACTTTGCAGCCCACGACCCAGACCCTCCCCTCGTCAGAATTCTTCGAAGTAAGGACAACGCACTACGGCAAGCTCAGCAGGGCGCTGCTTCTGCTGCCATTTTCCCCGCCTAGGCCTCTGCATTCTTGCTGCGCCGGTTGAAGGATGGCACTAATGAGAAGCGCATGTACACAAGTAACATGAAGTTGAAATCTTTTCTTGAGATGTGGCGCCAGCGCCTGTTGAGCTCCGCGAGGTGGGGGAAGCTGCTGAGGGCCGCCAGCTGGCGCAGCTCCAGGAGGCGCTGGCGAAGGGCGGCGCCAGCCGGCTGGAGCACTATGGGCACAATGTGGTGGGCGCCCTCAATCTGGCGCCCGGCATGTTTGGGCAGCGCTCGACCTAGCTGGATGCAGTACGGCGTCGGCAGGACCGTGAGGCGCTGGCGCAGCTGCGCAGCGGGTCGCATTGGGGCGCGGAAGAGACCGGCCGCTGGACGCGGCGCCCCCGAGAGCAGCGAGTCTGCCTGCACTGCCACGACGGCATTGAAGATGACCCCCACATGCTGCTCACCTGCCCCCTTTACACCCCGCTGCGCCTCAACTTTCCTG
>NW_005435065.1:741978-744157 GCF_000147415.1 Chlorella variabilis
CCGTTAACGTAAAGTTAAAGTTAAAGTAAAGTTAAAGTAAAGTAAAGTAAGGTAAAGTAAAGTAAAGGTAAAGTAAAGTAAAGTAAGTAAAGTAAAGTAAAGTAAAGTAAAGTAAGTAAAGTAAAGTAAAGGTGGGGAAGAGCCTCCACAAGCTTAACTTCCCGGTTTTAACGTCTAGCTTTAGACCATTATTTGATCTGCCCGACGCGCCAAGTGCAGTACCCCCCACTAGTAGTGAATGGGTCCCGGGGAGGCCTGTGCCGAAGCCTTGGCGATTCTATTAGGCGTTCCCGAAGGAATTGGCTTGGATTGGCGCTGAGCCGGTCAGCTATGCCGCGTTTGTCCTCACAAAGTTTCGACATGGGAGGAATCGAACCTGTGCCCTCTCGGAGGGTTTAGACACTAGCTCCAGCGCCTTCAAAGAAGGCCTTTCTTTGCCGCGGGTGAAGCCTGCAAGCCAGATTGGGATCGAAAGTGCTGCCCAGTGGCGGGCAAGCGGGTGCAATGCATCCGTGGCCAATGCTTGGCGCTCAGTCTCAAGAAGAAGCCCCCGCCCGCTCCCAAGAGGAAGCCCCCGCCCGCTCCCAAGAAGAGGCCCCCGCCTGCTCCCAAGAAGAGGTGTGTCTGCCAATAACGCACAAGAGCTAGCTCAGCGTAGTGTGCTCTTTGGGCATCGCCGATTTGCTTGCTACATGGCTGCACCGCATTAGCTGACACTGTGTTGCCCCTGGTTGCCGGCTTTGGACCAACACTTTTGTTCAACGGTCTTGCAGCCCGTGAGTGCACATCAGGCTGCATGGCCGAGGCTGTATCATGCTTTATTGGGACTGTCGTTACAATGCATGCTTGCTGATGTGCTGCACCACATGTGGCTGACATGTTCTATTGCGCCTGGTTGTCGGCCTCGGACCCCTTGTGTGTCTTCGATGGTCCTGCAGAATGTGAGCGCTGGTTAGGCAAACTTTGTTTCTTGCTTTGTAGACGGCTTATGACTTTGTCAAGCATTGTCTTCTTGCTGCGTGCTTGCCGCTGTGTTGTACCACATGTGGCTGACATGTTGTGTTGCCGTCCCTTGTCGGCTTCGGTACCCTTGTCTCTTCGATGGTGTTGCAGCGAGTGAGTGCTTGTTTTGTAAGCGGTGTGTCATGCCTTGTAGATGAGACAGGTCATGCATTGCACTGTGTGCTTGCTCCTAAAGCCACATGCTTGCTGTTGCGTCGCACTAGATGTGGTGACATAAAATGTTGCGCCCGCGGCAAAGAAAGGCCTTCTTTGAAGGCGCTGGAGCTAGTGTCTAAACCCTCCAAGAGGGCACAGGTTCGATTCCTCCCATGTCGAAACTTTGTGAGGACAAACGCGGCATAGCTGACCGGCTCAGCGCCAATTCCTTCGGGAACGCCTAATAGAATCGCCAAGGCTTCGGCACAGGCCTCCCCGGGACCCATTCACTACTAGTGGGGGGTACTGCACTTGGCGCGTCGGGCAGATCAAATAATGGTCTAAAGCTAGACGTTAAAACCGGGAAGTTAAGCCTGTGGAGGCTCTTCCCCACCTTTACCTTTACCTTTACCTGCGCTTGGTTGCTGCCTCCAACCCTGTGTCTCTTGGTGACCTCGCAGGCTGTGAGTCCTATTACGCACATATTATACATAGCCTATTATAGCCTATTATAGCCAACAGTAGCCCACCCGTCCGCTCACAGAGAGCCATCGCGCCGGCCTCGCGCCGATCACCCCCACACCCCCACCCTCCACACTCACCCACCCACCCATCAGCATGTCAAGCAGCGAGGGAGCCAGCCTTGGGCAGCGCAGCCAGCAGCCGATCAGCAACCCGGCCTCCCGGGCATCCCTGCGGCCCGATTTCCCCCATATCGTGGTCAAGGGGCTCGCTCTGGAGGCCGGTGGGGGCCTGGGGGCCGCAGTCGCAGCCTTCGTTTTGTTTTGCCGGGCCAGCCTTCACCTGCCAGTGCCTGACTGTGTGCCTGTGACCTGCGTTGAGATTCGGGTGCGTGGGGACGGGCGCAGCGAATGCCACCTGCGACTGACTCCTCCCTGTGCGGCGCCCTGATGGGTGCCCGCCGCCGCCTTTCGTGGGCAGCACCAGAGGTCAGCATTGACCTCTGGCGCTCACCTGGGGAGCTACAATACCTCCATGAGCTGCGCCAGCAGCGCGCGGA
>NW_005435065.1:750291-754796 GCF_000147415.1 Chlorella variabilis
GTGAGGCATGAGCACGGCCTGCCACGGCGCCCGCCGCCTGCGCCGCGCCCGCGGCGGCGGCAGGGGCGGGCCTGCCCGCGGCAGCCACGTGTGTGTAGCCCAATAGTGACCGGAAGTGGCCGTTCCAATCACCGGCCGTGATGGAGGGGTCCGCGCCCTCCCCCTTGCCCTTGAGCAGCCTGTGGAAGGCAGCCGGGGCATCGAATTCGAGCCGTGCCAGGTCACGACCCCTCTTGCGCTTCACCTGGCGCTTGTGCCGCCGGGCGGCGGCACACATCTGGCGGTTGAGTGCAACAGCCAGGGTGAAGTCACGACGGCTCAGGGCCCGCCGTCTCCTCCGGCGGAGACGGGAAGTGAGCGGGTCCTTGCATGCCTGTCGCTGCCAGCCTGGCGGTCGGGCAGGGCCCGCCTGCCGGACTGGCATACCAGCGGTATCTAGGGAGCTGGTCACTACCCCATCAAAGCTCATGCATGCTGCAGTGAGCTGCTCGATGGAGGTGGCGGCAGCGGCGGCGGTCGCCGCTGCCTCAAGTGCGGGTCTCGCCCCCCGCAGTGCATCCACAAATGCCGGGAGCAGCGAGGGGACAAAGCGGTACTCCGGACCGCACGGGTTCGGCCCCAGCCCCTCGGCGGGGCAGGGCCCTGCACCCGCAGCCTGGGAATCACCCGCTAGCTGCAGGCGCAGGGTGGCCAAGCTTTGTGACATGCTTTAATGATGGATTGGGGATGTTTTGTCTTTTCTGCTTGCTCCACGGCCACATGTTTGCTGTTGCACTTGTGACTGACCTATTGTGTTTTTCCTGGTTGTCGGCTGGGCCCCCAATCCTTGGTCATGCAGCTGATGTGCACGCACTTTCTTGGGGATTATGGCGAAGCTGGGACTGGGACATGGGCATCAATGTTCTGAAGAAGGACGAAAGAAAGAAAGATGTTCTGCGTTACCATTTTGGGCTGCACCTTCACTATTCTCAGCCTGTCTAATGGGGCTCTCCATATCCATACCAATGGTGTCTCTTATGTCCCCGTCGCAACACCTTTCTGTTTGCCTGTCCTTTACACCATCATACTAGCCGAACACTCTCAGTGCATCTGATCAGAAGAGATAGTCCGGCCCTCTCCAGCCACCCTAGGGTGGCAACAGGCCTGTTGCCATGCATGCATTCGGCAAAGGCATCCTCCGAAAGACGTTGACCCGGCTTGTGACGTTGCAAGCAACTTTGCCACGGGGCCTATCCAATGCGAGTAAGAGCTCGTCTCAGCTGAACCTTTGTTTATCCGTCGACTTTGTATCGGCCTATCATAGGGTTTGAACATGAGCGCCATGCGCATGGCGCTCATATGGCAGGACTGGCCAGTCCTGCCATGGCAAACCGCTGCCGCAGCACAGCACACAGTGGGTGTCAATTTCAGTTAGTCCATTTAATTGCATTAACTGTGGACATTAATTAGGTTGTCCAGGCCGTCGCCACTGGCATGGCATGGCCCACAAATTTGCCTCCATTTATGGAGGCAGGCGTTTGTCCAACAACGCCAACAGCCCTGCGGGCGGTACGCCTGTTTTGCGAGTGGGGATCTCATGCGGTCATCCTCTCGTTCTCTCCCGTTTCGAAAGCCATGTCCGCCACGGAGCCCAACGAGTATGAGGAGGCCCGCAGACGGCGCATGCTCCGCAACGAGGCTGTGCTGCAGCAGCTGGGCCTGCTTGAAAACCCCATGAGCGGCGCTGCAGAGCAGCAGAGGTCTCAGGCCGCCGAGCAGCGACGGGCGGCACGGCAGTGGCGGCAGGCGGCGCCAGCAGCACCAGCAGGCGAGCAGCAGGTTGCTGCAGAGCCGCCTCGGCGATCGCGGCGGCTGCAGGGCGAGGGCGCGGAGAATGCAGGCGCAAACTGGGGGGCCCGGCCCAGCGAGAGGTGCGGGTGAACCCACCCGGCCGTTGCACACCTCGGCACCCTTGACTGGAAACCACCTGGGGCTGCCACTTGTGGCGCGGTACTATCTCCTACCGGACACACCTGCACCTGCGCCGTCGCTGCAGGGAGCAGCCGCGGTGCGCCCGCGTGTGGCAGCCGGTGCAGGTGGACTTGGCGGCGCTGGAGGGCGGCGGCAGCCAGGAGCTTCATGCGCACAACGTGATGAGGGTCCGCAGGTGGGGCCAGAGAGCTGGAGGGACGGATTGTGTGTCCTGCTGTGGGATGTCAGGCGCAACCTGCTCACACGCCGCAGTGCGAGGGAGGGCTGCCACCATGCCAGAATGCCTTGCCTCCCACCACCCCTGTACCACCCGCCTCTCCGACTGCCGCAGCATGAGCGACCGGGCGCTGCAGACGCGCATCTGGAAGATCCGGCGGGCAGACAAGCTGCACTCGTTCATCAAGGTGTGGCGGGGAGGGTGCAGAAGTTGTTGCTTGGTGCGGGCATGGGGTGCACCGTACGCGCTGCGCCACGCGCACAACGTGCCGTGTGTGGGCCTGAGCATGCCGCGGGATGCTTGGGCCGGCCATTTTCCAGGCTCTTCTGGTGCCCGTACCTGCCGCTTGCCCCTCAGGTGCTGGAGGCGTGCGGGAAGGAAGAGCTTGCGGCGGAGGCGCAGCAGGCGCTGGAGGCCATGGTGGGCTGTGGCGGCGGCGGCGGGACGGCGGCGGCATAATGGCAGCAACGGCAGCGCAAGCCTGCATCTTTTCTGGATCAAAAGCAGCATATTGGTGTGTCTGAATTCAGAAACGGATTAGGGAATTGATGCTTTTGCATGGAAGCCTGTGGGGCCCATAGCAAGCTTGCGGCAGCTGTCGTAGTCGGCAGCGCGCTCGTGTTGACGGCAGTACAAAAGCAACCATTCGAAGAACCAGGGCTCATCATCGTTGTTTTGATTTAAGAAGCTTGGTGGCCGCCAGGCAAGGACCGTCACGCGCTGCAAAGCGTCTGTCCCCTGGTGCCCCGCCTCTACAGAGCCCGATCCATGGCCCGTACCCCATCAGCAATAGCAGCGGCACACACGACAGGCAGTGCTCGCCAATGGTGAGGGTCAGTAGCGCGTGGCACAGCTGCACGCCCCGCAGCCGCCTACTGGCCAGCCTTCTGGCGCGGCTGTTGCTGCTGTGTGGCGCGGCGGCGGCCTCCAGCCTGGGGCAGCAGGGCGAGGCGCTTGGGCGGCGCGCCGGCGCCGGCTTCACCGCCGCCGCCACCGCCGCGGTGCGCCCGCCGGGCGGCCGTGGCCTCGTCCTGGGCGGCCGCCGCTACCGGCTGCAGCTGCGGTACACGGCCTGCACGGGGCTGGTCAACCAGCAGTACAGCCACATCGCTGCCTTCACCCTGGCAGCCGCGCTGGGCGTGTCGGACGTCCACCTGCCGCCCGCCGCTGTCCGCGACTCGTTTGGCCACAAGTTCTCGGTGCATCAGGAGCAGAACCAGATGCAGTGGTTCCCAGCCAGGGCCAGCTGCCTGCTGGACGTGGAGCGGCTGCAGCGCACCTGGGCGCACCAGGGGGTGGCGGTGCACGAGGTGGGCGCTGGGCCGGGGCGGCCGGCGGCGTGCGGGGCGGGTGCCGCGTCGGTTGGGTGGCGGGTGGGCGGGCCCAGGCCACGCGGCAGGCCTGCTGCCCGCCGCCGGCTGGCCGGCATCGCAGAGGCACCGCGCCGCCTGCCCCCGCGCAGCGTGTGCGTGGGTGTCGCCCCGCGCGCCGTGCGTTCCCCGCCACTGCCCGCCCTGCCGCTGCCGGCCCACCCTCTCTCACCCAACACCCAGCACATGCACATGCGCGCGTCCCCCCTGCCCGCAGCCCCGCACCCTGCTTCCCTTCCCAGACCTCATGTTCCCCTCTGGCGCCTTCATCCTCACGCCCGTGCCGGGGCTGGACCCGCGGGCGGTGGTGCGCCTGCACGGCATCTACATGGCGGGCATGGAGCTGAGCCAGCTGGTGGCGCAGGTGGGGCCGCGCGGCGCCGCGGGCGTGGCGCCGCTGGCGTGGCGTGCGCGCGCGCTTGTGTGTTGCATTGTGTGGTGCGTGCGTGCGTCGATGTGAGGGCGTGTTGGGGAGCCGTCTGGTGCCCCGCCATGCCTGAGCGCTTGAGCGCTACACTGCTGCATCGTGTCCACCGCCGTTGGTGTTGCTGCTGTTGGGGCGTGGCGCGCGGTGCAGGTGCGGGGGGCGGCGGAGGCGCACCTGGCCCGCCTGGCCGCCGCTTTCCCCGAGCTGCAGCTGCGGGAGCTGCTGCTGGAGCTGCCCTGCACCTTCTTCTCCCTGCACACCGCCAGGTGACGCGCGGCCGCGGCGGCAGCGGCGGCGGTGGGGTTGTGTGTGCATGGGATGGGGTGTGGGGCCATGCAGAGCGGCGGCCCGGGAGGAGGGAGGCAGGGAGGCACTGCAGGGTTGGGACCTGGCACCGCCTCAACGTGCCTGCCCCAATCGCGCCCTAGCCTTCGGGACCCGCCCCCGGCGCCGCCACCCCCACCCCCACCGGGCCCCACTCCCCCTCCGTGTGCCCTGCAGCATCCTGCCGGTGGTGCGC
>NW_005435065.1:754846-755519 GCF_000147415.1 Chlorella variabilis
CCCAACCCCCGCCCACGTACGCCGCCGCCCCCACGCCCTCACCCCCCCCCGACCCCACCCCCACCGGCCCCCACTCCCCCTCCGTGTGCCCTGCAGCATCCTGCCGGTGGTCAGCCAGGTGGCCTCAACCCTGCACTTCAACCCAGCACTGGAGTACCTGGCTGACCGGGTGGTGGCGTACATGACGCGGGACGGGCGCCGCACATTCAACGGTGGGCGGCTGGCGCTGTGCGCGGGGGATGTGTGGTGGGGTGGGGTCGTGGGGACGTGGTGGAGTGAGGGTGGCGGCGGAACAGGGCAAGGGTGCGGCGGCGTGCATGGACGGCGGGTGGGCCCGCGGCGGGCGGCGGGGGGAGGAGGAGGTGTAGGTGGTTTGGTGTGAGCAGCGGTTGGCGGCGGCGCTTATACGGTGGTCGCGGGCGCTGCGCGGCTGCGTGCGCTGCGCCCCGACACCGTGGCTGTGTGCGCCCGCAGGCGCCCACCTGCGTGTGGAGAAGGACGCAATGGAGTGGATCTCGATCCTGGGGGGGGCCCACGTGAGAGGCGGCAGCACGGGAGGGCCCGCGGCACGCCCCGCAGCATGGGGGGCCGATTGCCTAGCCGGGCCGGGCTGCGCCGCTGCCGCCGCCGCCGCCGCGGCTGCGTTCTGTGCCCCGTAGCCCGGCCACCCAAC
>NW_005435065.1:755728-757824 GCF_000147415.1 Chlorella variabilis
CACACACACACACACACACACACACACACACACACACACACCTTGCCCCCTGCAGACGGGCGTGGCGCTGCTGATTGGGGAGCGCATGTGCAGCGAGGTGCTGTACAAGGAGGAGTACGTGCCGCCCTTTGAGCTGCAGAGTGAGCGGCGGGGGGTGGGGGTGGGGGTGGGGGTGCCGCCCTTTGAGCTGCAGCGTGAGCGGCGGGGGGGCGGGGGGTGGGCTGGCATGTGCACCAGTATGATAGATACGGTATGTGGGTGCGCCGCGCAACGGCGGTGGCTGGTTGGGGGGCAGCAGTCAGAAATTTGGAGGCTTTGGGGCTGGGCGGCATGTGCGCCTGCACCCCCTGCCGCCTCCCACCCGTTCGGGAGGAGCGCGTACACGCAACACACCCGCCCCCAAGTCGTCCCACCCCTGCCTCCTCCCACCCACACTGATGTGCACCCCCCGCCCCGCCCGCGCCCGCAGGCCTGAACAGCGAGCAGCTGGCGCTGCTCGACTTCCTCATCCTGGCCCGCGCCGACAAAGTTTGTGGGCTTCGGGCCCTCAACCTTCTCCACCTACCTGCGCGAGCACCGCATCCTGCACGGCGTGCCGCCAGGCCGCTCCCTGCTGGTCAACGCCTCGCGCATCGGCACCGACGAGATGTTTGCCCGCTCCGCGCTGGTGGCCTCCCGCCGCATCGGCAGCCTGGGCATCGCGGCGGCGGCGGCCGCCGCCTAGCGCCCTCCCCGGGCGCGCCCCGCGCCCGGCGGGAGGCTGCGCGTGTGGCGGCGGTGGCGGTGGTGGCAGCAAGTGATGACAGCTCCCCCAGGGGAAGGAGGGAGGGCAACGGAGGGCAAGCGCTGGGGCTGTGCCAACCTGCGTTGTGGGCACCGGCGCCGATGGCCGCTGTGGACAGGGAGGGCTGTTTGGCGTGAAACCGGCGCTGCGTGTTGTGCTAGGCAACCACTCCACACCAGCCGTTAGCATCCCAGTAACTGACAAATGGGCAGGAGCGGCGGCCGCGATACGCGGTATGGCGCCTCTTGGACTTCGCTGGCTTTGCCTTGCTTTAACTATCTTCTACTTTCTTCCTCCACCACCCCAATAAGCTTCCTCTGCCTTCCCTGCTCGACCGTGTACCCAACTCCCTGCACTTGCTTCTTTTCTTACAACCCAAACTCTGGCTTACAAAACAGACCGATGACTTAAAAGGTTGACAGCGACAGAACGTGTTATGAATAGTGCGATACACGACGGTGGGGTGGGGCGTAGCAGCAGCATCCGAGGCGTGTGTCATTCTGCGGCGCCGATTCTCTGAAACCGAAGCTAAACAAAAGAAGGGAGCAGGGAGGGGATGCAACAAAAATACACCGGGAGGGCTGGCTGCGCCGCAGGCTGCTGCGCCGCAGCCCCGAATGCCCCGCGGGAGCTCACGCCTCAGAACAGGCTAATACACTGGCGGGTGGGCTGGCTGGGCTGGGCGGCGGGGCCCCCACCCTGTCGCGCGGCCGAATTCAGGCCGCGCCGCACGGCGCAGGGCCGCCGCCGCCGCCCGCCGCCGCCGCTTGCGCTCGCTGGTTGCGTGCGTTGGGAGTTTGGGTTGGGTTGGTGTGGTGTGCCTGCTGATCTCGCCGGGGTCAGGCAGAGGCGGCCGCGGGGCTTTAGACAGGCTGCAGCTCAGGGCTGGGGGGTGGGCTGCACATTCCAGATCTCCTTGGCATACTGCGGCAGGGGCAGGGGCAGGGGCAACAGAGGTGTGGTCAGGTGGGCGGCTGCTGGCAGCGAAGGAACCCAGCCCAGCACCGCACCTCCCACGCACACCAACTTGTATCGGGAGGCCCTACCTAACCAGCCGCCACAAAAACACCCACCCACAAACACCCACCCACCCACACGCACACATACGCGCGCGCACAGGCGCTCACACACACACACACACACACACACACACACACACACACACACACACACACACGCGCACGCACCTGGTCGATGGTGCGGTCAGAGGAGAAGAAGCCGTTGGAAGCGGTGTAGAGGATGGAGCGGCGGGTCCACTCCTCCTGGTCACGGTACAGCTCGTCCACCTGGGGCGGTACGGGGGGGGGGGGGG
>NW_005435065.1:760212-762847 GCF_000147415.1 Chlorella variabilis
CAGATTTGTTTTCGCGGGTTGACCGAGCGGGCTCGGCTGGCAGCCAGGCGCTCTGCAGCGCTCTCTTGCAGGCGAGCCAGGCTAGGGATTGAGCGGCCCACGTGGCCCCAGTCCCCCACCAACACACGCTCCGACAAGAACTTGCACCCCACAGCCCCGGGCGGCTCCCCACATCGCCGCCATCATCATCCGGGCTGCAGCACCCACAGCAGCCGGCCCGTGCCACCCAGCCGGGCACCAAAACCAGGCCGCCCGCAGGTGGTGCCGCGCACCACCACCACCCAGGAAGGGAACCAACACCAGGCCGCCCGCAGCGCCCGCGCCACCCCCGCCACCCGCCCAGCATTGGACTCCAAACGGCACCCGCCCCCTTCCCTCCCCCAGGCACCCACGTGCACGTCATACATCGAGTCTGTGGGCACGGTGAAGCCGGTGACCTCCTTGATGCGCGCCGCCAGCGCTTCCTTCTTCTGCACCTTGATGGCGCGCCAGCGGGCGCGGAACGCCGCGTCCTCCGCCATCGGCTTGAGCTGCGCCAGCAGCGTGGCGTCGCGCACCCAGGCGTCGGTGCCCAGCGCCTGCGGGGGTCGGGGGCAGGGCGGCGGCGGCGGCGGCTGAGGGTTGGGTTGGGAGCGCGCAGCGAGAGCGCCGTTGGCGGGATGGCGGGGCGGCGGCGGCTTGGTGTATGAAGGGAGCGCGCAGCGAGGGCGCCCGGCCGACGCCGGCCGGCGGCGCTCCCCCGCGCGACGCCGCGCCCGTGGCGAGGAGAGACTCCCCTTGTGCCGCACGGCCGCCAGGCGCGGCGGCCGAGCGGCACGCGCGCCCCCGGCGCTGCCCAGCCCAAGGCGTGTGGACCGGTGGCCAGCGGCGCACGCAAATGGGGGCCCAGCCCCAGCCACCGGCACCGGACCCAGCACCCACCTCAGTGATGAGCGCCGACAGCTCGGGGTTGCAGTAGGCCAGCCAGCGGCGCAGCGTCACGCCGTTGGTCTTGTTCTGGAAGCGCTCGGGGAAGAGCTCCACAAAGTGCTGCAGGGGAGGGAGGGGTGGTGGGAGGGGAGGGAGGGGAGGCGGGCGGGCGTTGGAGGGAGGCGGCCGGCGCGGCGAGTGCGGGGCTGTGTTTGCCAGGTGGATGTCAGGCAGGGGTGGGGCTGCACGGCCCGCCGCCAGCTCGGCACGCTGCCGGCAGCGCAGCGCCAAGGCAGGTTGCCTGCTGCCCGCCGCGGAGCGGCCAGCGCTGCCGCCGAGGTGCGCCCCCTCGGGCCCCTGCACCGCCTCTCCCCCAGGCTGCACCCCGCCTCGCCCACCCAGTTTCAAGGGTTTGGGGATCAAAAGATTCAAAGGTTATTTAAAAGGTTAAAAGAGCAGGCGGGCCTCTCACCGGGAAGATGTCTGTCTTGATGATCTCGGAGTGGATGGCGGCCACGCCGTTGACCGCAAACGACCCCACCACCGCCAGGTATGCCATGTTGACCAGCCTGCAGGGGAGGGGTGCATACATCTCGTCTCTCTAGGGGTGGGGCTGAGGGAGGGAGCGGCAGCGGGCTCGACCAGGCAGCAGGTCGGGGCCGCGCAGGGCAGGCAGCCGAGGCTGCCGCGCAGGCAGTGCGGAGCCGGTGTGCGTGTGTGCCCACAGGCCGCAGAACGCACAACAGGGGCGTGCACAGCCCTGCCGCACACATAAAAATGAAGGAGAAGAAAGCAAAAGGGGAGGGGAGGAAAGCACGCACATCTCCTCCGGGTTCCACTGGTTTGCCTGCACGATGCTGTACGTCTTCAGCAGCTCAGCCACCAGCGCGTCCTGCTCGCGGCGGTGGCGGGGAGAGGCAAGCGGGCGGCGGGGTGTCAGGGGGAGGCAGCAGGCGGCGGGGGTGGCCTCGCGTTTGCAGGGGGAGGGTGGTAGGTTGCCCCGATCTGCCCATGCCCCTCCCCTCCACGCGCACCCCCACACAATCTGTTGAAAGGCGCGCACTCGTGCTGGCCCCCGCCCCGCTCCTCCCGCTGCACCTTGTCCTCCTCCGGCGCCGCCTCCTTCTTCTCCTCCTCCTCAGCCTTGGCCTTGGCCTCCGCGGCAGCCAGCGCCTCGGCGCCCTCGGCCTCGGCGGCCGCCAGCGCGGCGGCGCGCGCGGCGGCGCGCGCCGCCGCCGCCTCCTCCGCCGCCGCCTTCTTGGCCGCCAGCTCAGCCTCCACCTTGCCGGTCACATGGCCCTGCAGGAGAGGAGGGATGGGCAGGGGAGCAGGCAGGGCAGGAGGGTGAGCAGGCGGGAGGTAGGTGGGCGGGCAAGAGAGCAGGGCACGCGAGAGGGCAGGGCAGCACAGCCAGCCAGCTAGCCGGTCTGCAGGCGCCGCGCCCACACATCCCCTCTCTCCCTCTCTCTCTCTTTCTCTCCCCCAAACATCCCCTCTCTGTCTCTCTCCCCCACACTCTCCCTCTCTCTCTACACCACCCCCCCACCCACCTTGATCGACTCCAGCCAGTTGCTGTTGATCTGCTCAATCAGCTGCATGTGGCGGGGCAGCAGCTTGGACAGCACCCGCACGGGCCACTTCTCAAGAGCCTCAGGCATGACGCTGCGGGGTGGGGTGTGGGGTGTGGGAGGAGCAGGCGTGGAGCTGGGAGGAGGCGGGGCAGGCA